>NC_080063.1:10159636-10452136 GCF_026212465.1 Amaranthus tricolor | reverse complement strand
CTACTAATAATAGGTGTGTTGGTAACAGGTAAAGTATCAAGTTCATGGATATTAGGTGTAGAGGTAGTGTTAGGATTAGAATTGATTTGATGTATATAGGTGTAGTGGTGTGTTGGATAATGGGAATAGGTGTAGTAATGGATAAAAGCTTTTTTAAAGTGGGTGTACTAATGTCGGGAGCATTAGAATTAATTTGTCTTAAAGTAACATGCTCATTTCCAGAATCATCAGTCCTTAGGGGGCACGTTATTAGTGCATTGGGACACGCTTTCGGGTGTAGTACTAGTTGGTAGATAAAAGGTAGCATTGGGTGAAGGAGTAGATGTGTGCAGGTGGTAAGTAAAGTGTTTTTCCTAGAAGACTACATCTCTAGATGAAATAACCTTCTTGTCTTTTATATCATACATCTTGTAAGCCTTTTGACTATAGGGATAACCTATAAACACACAAGGATTAGCCCTAGGTTGAAACTTTGTTCTTCCATGTTATAAGGTAGAAACAAAACCCAAACAACCAAAAGATCTCATATGATCTGTACTAGGTGGTTTACCAAATAATTTTTGGTAAGGTGAAACATTGTTTAGACATTGTAAAGGCAATCTATTGATTATATATGCAACGGATAAAATACAGTAGCCCCAAAAGGATTTGGGCAAATTAGATTGAAAAGAAAGGGCACGAGCGGTTTCAAGAAGGTGTTTGTGCTTTCTTTCCACAACACCGTTTTGTTGTGGCGTGTCTCTGTAACTTTTTTGATGTTCGATACCAAATTTTTGGTATATTTTAGCCATCTGTCCTTCACACAAATCTTTAGCGTTGTCTGTTCTAATGACTTTAACATTTTTATTAAATTGTGTTTGTATAAAACGAAATAATTGGCATAAACAATCAACATGGTCATTTTTATTTTTCATTAGGTAAACCCAAGTTATTCTTGTAAAATCATCAACTATAGTCAAAAAGTAATTACATCATTGTAGGTTTTATGAATATAGGGTCCCTAAGTATCTATATGAAGCAAGTCAAAAGCATGATTTGTCTTGATGTAGCTATCATAGAATGGAAGTCTATTTTGTCTTGACTGAGGGCAGATAGTACACAAGAAACTATCTTTAATACTCTTTGTATCTATCTCAAGAAAAAGAATCTTAAACTTGGGAAAGGGTGCATGCCCTAGTCTAGTGTGCCATAGTTTAGCATGCTCCATCATATTTTTTGAATTGACAACATTTGCTAGGGGATGAGCTTTGCTTGAAATGTCATGTGCTTTATCCTTTGTATAATAGAGACCATTGATAAGTTTACCAAGAGGCAAATAAGTCCTTGTCAAATAGTCTTAAAGAAGACAAAATTCTTGAGAAAAAACAACAAGAGCATTTGTATCTATGCACATTTTGTCAATAGAGTTAAGTAAAATTGAAAATGAGGAACAAAGAACACATTTTTTTAAAGTCACTTTATCATTTAATATGACATTTCCTATCTTGGTGACTTTATGTTTACTACCATCTGGTATAGTAATATAGTGTTTAGAGTGACTAATATCATTAACATTATCAAAGAAATTTATGTCATTGCATATGTGATTTGTTGCTCCACTATCAACAATCCACTTGCTAGAATTAATGCTAGAAATGAGACAGTATATACCAGCAAGATTTGCTGTATTTTCTAGTTCAGTTTTGTCCTCTATACTATCATCCCCTTTTCAAGAAAAGATAGTAGGTTAGCAAATTGTTCATTAGACAAACCAAAATGATTACCTTCAACATTTTCTTCTGCAAGATTTGTATTCTTTGCAGATGCAGATGCAGCTGTGTACTTCTTATTAGACTTGATTTTGTTAGGATACCCATGTATCTTGAAACATCGATCGATGGAATGTCCTGCTACCTTACAGTGCTCACAAAAATATGTTGGTTTCTTCCCTTTTTAATAATATTTTTTCTTTTCAAATGCAAAGGCCTTCGGATCAAGGGATTTTGTTTTGCTAAGCTCTTTGTGGCTCTTATCTTGTAGAAGCATTCAGTACACTTCAGTCATCTCAGGAAGATTTTTAGACATTAAGAGGTTGGTTCTAACTTGATTGAAATGAGGATCCAGTTTCATTAGAAAGGTCATTATTCTTTGTTCTTGTTGTGTCTTTACAAAGTCATTACTGGGATGACAATTACAATGACTTAACTCTTGAGAAATATTCAGCAATAGACATACCTGATTCTTGAGTAGTATTTATCAATTTTTCTTGTAATCTATACATTTGAGAGGTTGAGGGTGTTCCATACCTTCCTTCAAGATCATTCCATATGTCAGTTGTTGTCTTGAAATACATAACACTTTTAGCAATATATCTATCAAGAGATGAGATGATCCATCCTATAACCATGTTATTACATCTTTCCTAAGCTGTCTCTTCAAGAGAATTATCTGTGGGTTTGGATAAACTACCATCAACAAAACAAATTTTGTTTTTAGCATCAAGACTTATCATCATGGATCTTTTCCAATCTCTATATCCTGTTCCATCAAAAACCACTGATACCAATTTGGTACTTGCGGAATTCGAAGGATGTAAGTAATAAAAACTACTTGGATCTTGAGTTGGGTCAGAGTAATGTCCTCCTTTTTTGGGATTAACAGAAGAGTTGGTGTGTTCCTCTATGAGAAGCAAGAAAGAAAGAACAGCAACAAACTGCAGAAAATTTGAAACAACAAATTTTGTGTTTTAGAAAAAAAAATATTTAGACAAATTTAATCTAACAGCTCTGATACCATGTTAGAATTAAAAATTGAGAACTCTATAGAGTATTCTGATGAAGAATCATATAACTTCTGTTATTATTTGATAGAATGAAAAAATTACAAAGGCCATTACATGAATATACACACACACACACACACATATATATATATATATGTGTGTGTGTGTGTGTGTGTGTATTAGTCCTTTAATATATGTACAGCTAGAGAGACCATATGTTGATTATATTGAGCAACATATATGGGAGCATCAATTAAACCAATATTCTTATCAAACCATAATCCTGCCATGGTCTCCTCAATTTAACTACCTCCCTTAGCACTTTGTTGGATAAACTTAGTTGTATCAATGTAAGAGCCTTTCATGTCCAATTCTTCAAATTCCTCCATGAACATAAATGAAGGTTTCTTAGACTTCTCTAAAATGGCCTTCCCCAACCCATTTTGCACAAAGATTGCTCTCAACTTAAGTTTCTATTACCTAAAACGTTCCTATTAAACTTCTAAATTTCACACTTTGTGGAACCCATGGCAACTAAGAATCAATCTTTGAATCCTCAAATTAAAATTTCTCAATTCAATAGAACCTTACTTCTTAACCTAAGTTCTTGATACAATTTGTTAGAGCAGTTGCACTATTATAAAGATTCTAAATAAAGAATGTAGGAAAGAATTACAAAACAAATGTCAAAGATCAATCTCACACGAAATTGGAAGGTGGGGAAAATTTTTATTATTAATGTGGTAATAGACTATAAAATCCACCCAAAAAATTGAGAAGCCATTTTTACATTGCAGGGTTTCTTGATTACAATGTATAGCCAAAACTCATCAATGAAATGCACAACTTAATATGAATGAAAAGAGAAATTGAAAATTCTCAATTTTTCTCTCTCCGAAAGCCCTAATTTTATTGTGGTTTTCTCTTTCAATAGAATCCCCAATTGAATGTTCCAATGTCTTCAGTATTTATATGCTTACAATACAAACTTAAGTAATTCCCCTGCAAAATACAAAATGAGACAACAATTTGGCAGAAGTTGACAAAAACACGAGTGAAGCAAAGATTGAATTGAAGTCTTTTGTATATATACATAGTTTCTCCATTTGTCATCAACCATATACCATACACCCCATCATAAAGCATAATATACATGATGATTAGAGTGAGCGTAAAAGTCATCACATTCAATTAATCCAATGTATATTTTTTATGGTACGTAATTATAATAATGAAAATGCAATTAATAAAAGTATAAAACTCTTTAGAATGCATGATTTATAGACATACTACAAGGATATTTTTTCATTTTTTAATAAATTTGAATTTATGCATTTATATAATGCATGAAGTTAAAATGCCCAAATTAAGGTTTTATTAAATCCTTGATGTAATGATGTTTATTGTTTAGATCGAAATTTTAAAATGCTGGCATTATCAATTAAAAAGATTATTGGATCATATACTTTGTTTTGATAAAAGAAGGAAATCAGTTTAGACATAATCATAAAAAGAAATGAATCAGCATTGAGTGCCATCCATGTATGTCAATATTTGGATAAAAGAAGTGATCAATCAATATTGACTATTGAGCAATGGTCATGAAGCCACATGGGGTCGGCAGGTGCCCGGCCTCGCAGCTCACTTTCGCAAACGCATTTTATTTTTGCAGCTTATTTTTTAGTTTGATCCTTATAGATTTTTAAATTGTATAACAATAATTTTATGAGAGTTGTTTTAAGATCGCCTAATCTTTAAGAGTTCTTACAAGCTTTAATTACGGATCGAAAGAAAGAACGATGAAGGGAATGAAAGGTGGTGAATGTCGAATAAAATGACTGAATTTTTTTGTGTTTTCTGTTTGATTTTCGAAAATGCAAATGGAGGATAGTTATGGCTAAAATCGAAACTCACTATGAATCCACGAAGCAAGTAACGACGCTCTTAAGGCACAGGTGCACGCGCTAAATACACCAAGCATAAGAACTTTTGCAAATACAACTCAAATCCAAAATTCATACAAACAACGGGGATTTGAAACAAGCGTTTCGGGTTTTCTTTATCATTAATCAACTCTTGAAAATGTATTACATGCTAAGCTATATATAAAGACAACAAAACGAAAGAAACTAACTCGAAAACCGACTCTCACAACCGTGCATAACCGGCTGGAGTGACGTGTGGGAGTTACACAATGTGGCCGGTTATCACTCTTGGTAACCGTTCATTTTGTGAGTAACTTCTCACGTAACCTTCGTCCCATTATTGCTTATTACAAAATCGACTCTTAACCACCTAATAATTAAAAAATTAACCACTTAAAAACCGAAAAATAACTACCTAACATTTCTTAAAATAACTCCAAAAATAACTTCTAACAACTACCTATTTTCTGATTTTTTTTTATTTGAGTACATGGAAATAACTACCTAGCTACTTGGACTAAAATGACTTCACAAAGATGATCTTCCACACGCCTAGATTGGCATCGTTTTTTTTGCTGAAATTAGCTTCCGTGCTTTGACTTGATTTCCGTCTTTAATTTCCTCTTGACTTAAATAACTTCCGTGCTTTGATTTGATTTCCGTCCTTGATTTCTTCTTGACAATACTTAAAATATGTGATATATTTTTGTTTATTTTCTTAATTACAATTAAACACTAAAACATAAATGGACCGACCCTAATAAACATAAAATAAAACACAAATTAGAAACTAAATATTAAAACTCAGATTTGCATGAGATGAAGCTTAATTATATATGATCTTTAAAAGGTAGATTAAATAAGTGCTTGTTACATAAGGGTGTAGCGCCTAACAAGAGTAGTAAAATGTTAGTGGTTTAACGGTAAAAGAAATTTTGATATTTTCATCCTTTTAACTTCGCCTCAGATATTGAGTATCATTTGAACCGCAATGATACCATTTGTTTTTCAACAGAAATACCATATGTTTAATTGTACGGAATTATTTTTTTTAAGCAAACTAATTTATTGAAATATAAAAGTATTCACTTAATATTTATCATAGAAAAATATAATCGAACATCTCATATTAATGATCAACTATATGTCAGTAATTAATTTAAGTGTATGAGAAATTTAAGTATATTATTATGACGTTCCATTTGCATAATTTGTATTACTAATTACTAAAATTTTAATCTTTTACAAGAATTACAACTATATGTTGTATCATTTGCAAGGTTATATCAACACTTTTAAATGATCGTAACTCAAAATGTTAATTTCTTAAAAACTACTCATTAATTAGGTAGATGTGCAAGTGTATTTCATTAAATACTTCAATTGACACATATTTCATTAATTTTAAATGTATTTCTTTTATGTTATAAATATAATCCCTCCATTCCATTAAATTTGCAGCATTTGTTATTTTGGTCCGTCCTATTTAATTTGCATTATTTTTATTTTAAGACAATGGCCACCACTTTTTTTTAATCTCATCCATAATTTTAAGACAATGGCCCACCACTTTTTTTTAATCTCATCCATACATTTTAACTCTCTTTTAATTTTATTCACACAATTTATTTTCTCTCTTCATTTATTACCATGATCCACATTTTTCTTAAAAAATATCAATTTTCTCTTTGATTCAATCTATAAGGGACAAAGTAGTATATTGTTAAATTTAAATATACCCATATTATTTTACAATAATGTAATAGGATAGATCTTAAATATGTGTATAACTGTATATTTAAAAATATCCATATTTTATTTAAAAAGTTAGTGCTATAAAAATATGAAAATAGACAATTCAAATAAAATCTCATTTGACTATAATTTTTTCTTACATATTGGTTGTAATATACTCTATCTTATTCTCCCTATTAGTCTCATTTTCAATTAAGGTTAAGTCACCTTATTAATCTCATTTCTATTTATAGTATAAAATTTTTACCTTATTATCCTTACTTATATTACCTTATTACAATTAATCTAATGTAAACCCATTTACAATTTACTTAATACCCTTTCTCTCTCTTTTCTAAGTGGTTTCATTTGATCCACCTATAAATTGGTAAAAAATCAAATGAGACTAATTAGAAAAATAAGAGAGTTTAAAATAAATTCGAATGATAGATAACATCAATAAGCATGAAAATTAAAAAATTAATAATTATAAAAAATTAATGTTATAAATAAATGAAAATAGTTGGAGTAGGAGTTAAAAAATTGAAATGATGAATTAATAAAAAAGTTAAAAAGGGCAAAAACATGAAAGCGGAAGGTAAACCTGGAAAAGCTGAAAGAGCCCTCACAGCAACGCGTCACACATGGAATAGCCACGTGACAAGTTCAAATAATTAATGTGTTGGCATCATGTTATTGGATAAAATTCGATAGAATTGTACGGATTTAACGGCCCACTAAAGTACGGAGAACCAATCAGCGACGATCATAAAAATTAAAGTGAGTAGATAAAATGTTAAAGTGTTAATCAGAAACCGGCAACCGACAGAACTGTCTCCTGTTTACTCACTTCCCACTTCTCTCCATTTTATACTACGAGCATTTTGTACCATCCACCTCCACCCCATTATCCCAAATTCCACTCGACTATTTTTTTTAGTAAGTTATTTTAAAAGTATTATTAGAGTATATAATGTTGGTTTCTCGAAAAGTCCTTTTAACATTCAAGCTAGATTGAAAACAGAAAGCACAGAAAAAATGACGACTGAATGAAAGAAAAAATAACGGATTGTAGGATGAGTTTTGATCAATTAGGTATATATCTGCTTAAGCAAATAAAAGCTTAAATAGTATGCACTAAAATAGTTACTTTTTATTTAATATCATCTATTTATTATTTCTTCAACCTAATTATTATTATCTTATTTAATTATTACAAATTAATATTTACATATTTATTAAAAGGTGTAAATTAAATACAACAGAGAGAGTACTAGGAGATTAATCACAAACGAATCGATGGTTATAACATAAAAATATGATTTTTGCTCCAATGAAGGAAATTGTGAAGTAGTGGATTATGACTTGGAGAGTTGGAGTAACGAATCATTGAATTTATAATCCGGTTATCTTCAAGGAAGAAAATATCATATTGTACTTCATAATGATGTCACTTATATGAAAAATCACATTGTAGCAAGGTCGTTACACTAATTTAAAAAGAAAATTAGATTAAATAATGGTGAAAAATAAGATGTTGAAAAAGAACAATAGAGAGAAAATTAAGGTGATGATGTGGTAGAATCGTACGACCCTACTTAGCTCAAGAATTTAGGTGGTAGAATCGTG
The DNA here is from genome assembly GCF_026212465.1 of Amaranthus tricolor. Lineage (NCBI taxonomy): Eukaryota > Viridiplantae > Streptophyta > Magnoliopsida > Caryophyllales > Amaranthaceae > Amaranthus > Amaranthus tricolor. The sequence goes on along the minus strand of NC_080063.1, from coordinate 10,444,087 downwards.
CGACCCTACGATCTCACGATCCAACGATCCGATTCTACATAAATAGTTACAATCGTAAAATATTTTCCTATAATACAAATTTCACTATGTGTAAATAAAAACTTAAAATAATTATATCAATACTTTTATAAAATTTAAGTTTTTCTTGATTTGCTGTTTAAAAATGATTATTAAAAGCATTTTTTTAAAAAAAGCTTAAAAGATGAAGTCAAATAAAGTTTTACTTACACCTTAAAACTTAAAAAGATAACAAATATAATTGATAATCAGTAATCCAAAGCCTATTAATGCATATTTGTAGGATCACACACGGTCCTATGATCTGATTCTATCGATTTCGATCCTATCCCCTTAAAGACCCTAGGGAGGATCCCGATCTTAATAACCTTGGTCTGATCCTCATATTAAGAGCAATAATCGAACTCATATCACATTTACATTACTCTCTACAATATCCTATTTATTTTACACCTAATTGCCGTTGTTCGACTTATTTTGCACCTTTTTAATTAGTAATGGTCTACACAATCTTCTTTTTATTTTATCTACAAATTTATTTTATCTTTTAATTTTATTTATTTATTTTTCAATTGACTTATTAATTAGCTTATTCACCAAGTACAATTTAACATTCATACCTCTATAGAAAGAATTAATTCTCTCTTTCTTTTCCCCACAGGCATCCCTCGCCTTTCCATAAAAAAAATATTTACACTCCTATTAAAAATCCATATCATACCATACCATATCATTATATCCAATAAAATTTCGCTTATAAGCCAAATTTCAGGAATAAATGATATATAAACCATAGCCGTAACTCTATCAAAGATCATGAAATGCAAATTAATTCAAGAGAACAAAGCAAGACTATTCTTACCCAACCTAATAAACCACACCAATAATGCTAATTACATACCCATCTATCATACTCGCTAATTCGTCCCCACTTCTTATTCGGTTCTATTAAATTTGTCTATAATCTATGTTTTATTTTTTAAAATTCTCACTCAATATAATTAATTTCTCTTTTCGTCTCATCCACTAATTTTAGTTATCACTCCACAATCTTTATTTTATCCTATTTTTTTAATTTTCCGACTAAATGTCTATAAGATAAATTTGACGGGACAAATTAAAGAAGCCAAGCAACACTTAAAAAAGAAAAAAAAGAACCGACCAATGCAGTGGACAACGGGGTAAGAAAGAGTTCCAACCACGTGTCAGTTGTCACCTACTAACTACAATGGGAATAGCACCAGGTTCAAAACGCATCGATGTACGAATCATCTCCTATTTGAAGTTGGACCTAAAAAGCTTAATTACATCTATCCATTTAATAATTTATAAAATCAAAATTAATAATTAATTAATAAATATAAAAATATATTTTTAATATGTAATTTTAATATAATAAATAAATGTAATTTTTATATTTTAAATACTACTCCCTCAAATTCATAGAAAAGAAAACATTTATTTTTTATCACTATTCACTTATTACTTTTTATTTGTATTTTATTTTATTTTTAATCTATAAATTAAAACATAATCGTGTGAAATCTTATTTAATTCGTCTCAATGCAAAAATTATTAATATTTACTTTTTATAATATTTCGTTATGTATAATAAATAAATTTTAAACATTAAATAATTGTATTGGATAGTATGAAAAAATAAATATTTTTTTTTAATAAATTGGAAGGAATATTTTCGATAAATAATTTATTTGGTGGGTAAATAAAATTTTTGGAGCCGGAGTAGATATAAATAAATCCAACCAATGACGACTCCCAACTTGCACGATCTACACAATATTCTCTTTCTTCCACTTTTTTTACTCCTTTTTTATTTTATGCTTTTTCTGGCTTACCTTTTTTTTCCTCAGGTTACTAAAAGAAGAAAGAGATGAGGTTTTCTCTCTTCTCCATCTTTCTTTTTTTCTTTTTTCTTTTTTCTTTTTTTCATAATAATATAAAGTGGTGGTAGAAGAAACAGGGAACAGTAATGTCTTTAATTTTTCATTATTCTCCCCACAAACCCACCAAATAAAATTTTCCCTTCCTTCATTTTCTCTTCTTAGTTCTTCCCATCTAGGGTTTTTAGAATCTGTGATTTTCTTCCTTTTAATCTTAAGATCTACTAATTTTGACTTTTTTTTTGACTTATTTTCTCATCTGGGTCATCATTATTTTTCTAAATTAAGCTGAAATTAATAAAAGCAAAATTTGGGTTTTTTTCTTGATTAATTTTCTTATCTGGGTTTAATTAATTTGTTTGATTTTGTTTGGGAACTTTTCCAAAAGAAGAAGAATGGTGAGAGGAAAGACTCAGATGAAGAGGATAGAAAATGATTCAAGCAGACAAGTAACTTTCTCAAAGAGAAGAAATGGATTGTTGAAGAAAGCTTTTGAACTTTCTGTTCTTTGTGATGCTGAAGTTGCACTCATCATTTTCTCTCCTACTGGCAAACTCTATGAATTTGCTAGCTCAAGGTAACCCTTTTCCCCTTTTATTTTTTTTCAAATTAATTCTCTATATTTTTTAGTATAATTTATTAATTTATAAGTAAATTTCCACAAGTCAGATTCGAGAAAAAGAGTAGTAGATATATTATATCCGTGCCCCTCCAAACAGAAATTTAGTAATTCCTATATATTTACTCAAATATATATATATATATATATATATATATATATATATATATATATATATATATATATATATATATATATATATATATATATATATATTTTGTTTAAACAACATAAAACTCCATAGATTTTTGGTAATACTATATATGTAAATTTGTAAGTAATACTCTTAATTATTGCTAATTAACTCAAAATAGCCTTAACTATTATTTAATTTTGTAATCCATAGTTAGGATATACATGATTAAATAATAATTAGAGATATTTTAAGTCAATAAGTAATAGTTGAGATTAATATTAACAAATTTTCTTACATATAATAATTACATGGTTAAATAATATATTCTCGACTTTTAATTATTTTAACAATTAGTTTAAAAGTTTGATTGAGTTTATTGTTAATATTTAACTTAACCTATTAATTAGTTCTTGTATTTTTTTTGGGATTCAACACCTAATATTTAGATATCAATGTATAAAAAAGCAAATATTTAGGATGGGGATGAATTTTTCTTGGAGATTGTATTGATCTTTAATTTACTGGCTCAATTACTGATTGGTTCATCTTTTCACATCAATTTAATTATTTTATGCATATAAAAAAATTTAAAAAATTTTTTACATGTAAAAAATTTTATAAGAGGATTTGTAGAATCTTTGATGATGCTGGAAGGTGGTCCTCCATTGTACTATTATTACCAAAGTTAGCTAATTAGCAATGGTATTGCAGATATACTTGACAAGTGGAACATTAATTTCAGATAGTACTACTAGCTACTCTACTTCTACACTAGCTAACCATATTATTAAGGAAAATATCATCATTTTTTTCCAAAAGTAGTATAAATGGAATTATTTTTTTTCTTTTTTCAAAACTTTCTTAAAAATAGTACAAATATTGAAATTGTTATATTTGGCTTTCTAATAAAAGAGCTTTTAGAGTCAACTATAACAATTTCTATGGAACATATAAATACATTATATATCTCTCAAATATATCAATGAAATTTAGGAAGTAATTGGATTTTTGCATGTGTTAGTATGCATCATCACCTACATACTTAGTATATTTGAAGGAGCTATGATCATGTCCGGCAAGAATTGAATGATGAGATATCATCATCATACCCGGTGTATAAAAAAAAAAAGATAAGATTAAGGTTGTATAGAAGTTACGTGTGAGTGTATATATATTGTTCATTATGACTTTAAGCTTTTGTCATTTGGCAATACTTCTCTTTCATTTCTTTACAATCTGATCGTGAAACATTCTTATATATGAGTTGAGTAGGTCAACTATTACAATTATTAGCATATAAGCTCTATATTTTAAGATCTTCTCACCAATAGACACTTTCTTACAAGAGTAGCTCTTATACTTTTATATTCTATGCTTAAAGAACTAAGCTAAATATTCAATTTCAAAAAATCTTGGATTATTTATTTACTAGTATATTCATTTTTTATATATATGAAAAAAATACCGTCAATTGCCTATGCCACGTTTGGGAACAATGATTTCATTTAGAAATTTGATATTGACTCAAACTTATTGTTTGGCAAATCAAAAATTTTAAAATTTGGATTTGGATTAAATTTCACCATTGTTTTTAAAGTAGTTAAAGTTGAGAATTTGAGAATGACAACTCAAACCTTGTTATTCTCAAATTCTTCATTTATGATTTCATAATTGAAATCCATAATTTGAAATGGTACTTATTCCCAACCAAAATATTTTTAGAAATATTGGAAAGTCTAATTATGGGATTTCGAAAATGTTTTGTTTTCAAGATATAGTTTATGTTTTAAGGATTTATCTAATCTATGTTACAAAGACATATGTTAAGAAACACTTATCATAACTTTGCTTATTAATTTTATTTCAGATGATTCTTGTAAGTATTTTATTTTTTTTATTTACAATTATTAATATAGATAAGAAATTATTATATTCAAGAGAATATATAAAAAGAATTCTCTTAAACTATATTGATTAATTAATGAAATTAATATTTCTTAATTTATGTTCGTAAGACGATATAGATCAGAAAAACCGATATTTTAAATAATTGTCTTACTTTCTAATTTGGGAGGGTTAAAACTAATTTTGAAAAGTTTTACAATACTTTTACCAAAAGCACTTGTAGTACTTTCTTGAAATGCTCAATATCATATGAAAATGAAGATCTTTCCAACAGCCAAGTTAATTTTATACATTCTATTTTTAGAAAATAGAATACATTTGGCATGTGCCTTGTTGTCTTGAACTTTACTTAATTAAAATGAAAAATATTTTCATTTGAATTTTACATGTTTGAATTTATTAAGAAATGTCAATGTTAAAAATGTACATTTTGCAAAAAAAATCCCCTTGATGCCCATTTTGAACATGAAAAAAGTTAAACAGCTTTTTGGTATTGAAATGGAACAACAATTTATCTTATGCAAATATCTGAAATTCTTGGTCTTATTTATAATCATATTTTGATCTCCTAATAGAAAGGTTTAGTTTTCAAGTTTTGTTGTTAACTTAAACCTATTTTCTTGGTGTTTTTCTCTTTTTCAAGTTTAGCTCTTTTTAGTTCCATCGTTTCATTAGAATATCAAAAATTCCAAATATGCTAATCTTGTTTTTACATGTTTTAATATAGAATTAAATTATAACACAATCAGTTCATTGATGAAAAAGGTTTTTTTTTTTTTTTTTTTTTATATATTTTTTTTAGAAAACAAGCTCATTTAATTTGTGAACCCAACTCAATTGATACATTCATTGTTTATGAGTCGAGTTTATTTTATTAAACAAAATAAAATTAAACAACTCTTATATCACAAAAAAAAGAACTGTAGAAAAAAAAAATCAATTCTTTTATGGTAAAAAAATCTAATATATATATATATATATATGTATATATAATATATATATATGTATATATATATATATGTATATATATATGTATATATATATATATATATGTATATATATATATATATATATATATATATATATATATATATATATATATATATATATATACACACACACACACATATATATATATATACACACACACACATATATATATATACATACATATATATATATATATATATATATATATATATATATATATATATATATATATATATATATATATGTATATATATATATATATATGTATGTATATGTATATATGTATATGTATATCTATATATATATGTATATGTATATATATATATATATATGTATATATATATATATATATATATATATATGTATATATATATATGTATATATATATATATATATATATATATATGTATATATATACATATATATGTATATGTATATATATACATATATATGTATATATATACATATATATGTATATATATACATATATATGTATATATACATATATATGTATATATACATATATATATATATATATATATATATATATATATATATATATATATATATAAAAGTATGTACCTAAAAAATTTGTTTGACAATAAAATTGTGTAATTAATCTATTGTAAATTAATTTAGAATTGTGAAAATTCAACCATATTTCAAAATTATTTTTTTTCAAACTTTTAAAAATATATTTGATTAAAGAAAGAAAGTGAAGTGAGTTCAAAAATATATGTGTAACACAACGCAATTTTTTTCTATAAAAAAGCGAAAAAAAATGTAAGAATATAAAAATTGAATAACTAATATTCGATCAGAATTAAACTGAATATCTGGATTTTGAATATCCGAATTTTTGGGTCATAATCTTTTCATGATATTCACTAAATCTGCAAAACTAGATATCAAGATTTCTGATTCCTAATCGATCTAATATTTGTTTTTGAGCACCTTAAGTGTCGAGAATGAGAATCACACTGAAAAGAGAGAAGCAATTTACGACGCCGAGTTTCAGGTGTTTTGAGGGAGGGAACTACACAATTTGATAGGAGTGTCATGTCATGTGAGGGATGGAGGGAGGTCGTATAAGAGGAAGGTATAAATTATACAATGAAGAATGTAGTGTCGTGTGCTGCCAAGGAGGGGGATCGGCTGGCGATAGGCTAGAAGATGTACTTTCGTCATTCGGGAATGAGGTACGGCTAAGTTTAAATTGAGCTTGTTGGGAATTCTGAATTCATGGTTAGAGAGGGAGGAACAAAGCGTATCATCAAACCCAATGTATATCGTTTATAGGACTCATGAGCATAATCTAGAAAGGAAAAAAGACGGTAATCCATACTCATAAAAAAAGATGCGTTAAAAACTCCTCAAAAAGAGAGACACCAAATACAAGAAAGAGAGATAACAAAACATAGAGAAATGAAGTTAAAAGACAAAATATTGGAGGGGATTGAGAAATAAGGAAAAAAAATTAGAGTTTAACACAATTTGTTTTATTTATTTTTAATATGATCACATAAAACCTATTATTTACTTTATTTAATGAGGACTGTTCTTTAAAAAATTAAATGATGTAAAGTTTAATTTTTTGTAGCATAAAAAATTTTAGACTTTTAAAATAAAATCACCTAAAGATGTAATCTTTAATAAAAAAAATTTCTAAATTTTATATTTATTTTTTTATTTTATTTAAGATGAATGATTAGTTAATGAGATAGTCAAAGTTTTTACTTTTTAGTTTCTAATCGGCCGCGATTTGGTAAAATACAATGATGTGCAATATGAGAAATTTTTTTTTTGCTTATATTGGTAAAAAAAAAAAAAGAAAGAAAATTGAGCTTCAAATGCACCTATTTTGAAAAATTAGAAAAAGGAGTTTTGGATGAATCTATTACAAATTTTAGCACGAATAGGTTAGAATTTTGGATTTTTATGGTCTTAGTAAAACTTGCTGTGGTAAACAACGGGTTTCACTGCCCAAAAAACCTTGAAAAATCCTTTTCTTCTCTCTGATTTTGGTTTTCTTATTCTTTTTCTTTTTTTTTTATTGAATTAATGCTTTTTCGTAAATGAAAATAAGTACAAAATTAAAACGAATGCTTTTAATAATTTAATAATTTTTTATCACTCAAAAACGATTATAATGCAAACATAATTACTTATCAATTAATGCATTAAAATAAATATTACTAGTAATTATTTAAAATTGTTGTATCTAATTTATTTTGTAAATCTTTAACATTTCCCACCTTCTTTTCCCGTTTTTGCCACTCTTTTTTTTATATTTTTTATTTTATGTAAAGATTTAAGTTTCATTATCTACCACTTAAATTAAACATGCATCTTCTACTAAAAATAAATTATTTTAGAGTGGAAATGTTAAAAAACCTCTAGAATTTAGATGAATCCTTTCTTTATCAAATAAGCGATTTTTATATAAAAAGGAAAATGGAGAATCTACCAAAACCTTGCCGTTTTAAACCACCACCAAACCCCACATATTGTAAGGAAATACCAAGATATTTTGAAAAAAATTATTCAATTACAAAAAATCTAATATGCAAACAACCTATTTTTCTAATTACTGAGATTTCAATTAAAAAAATTTTTGTTTCCCCATTTTCTATGCCATAATCTTTGTTCTGACCCTAGATCCATCACAGCCTTAATAATTGTTATCTTGTCTCCTGTCTTTTCTTGCTCTAGGGGTCTGTTCCTCCAACCACCGCCCATCTTAAGCCCTTCTCACTGTTGGCCACCTTTGCCCGCTGCTTAAATGCCATATTTTGAAATTACAATCATTATATGCCTTCATTGTTGTCCTTTCGTTTACAAACTCACGTCATCGCCACCTCTAACGCCACCATCTCTAGCGTCACTAGCTATCTCCACTCGTAAGCACCACCTCCAGTTTACAATGGAAAGAGAAAGATGAGAAAGAAGAGGACTTTACGGTGTAGAGAAGAGGATTTTAAAGTGAAGACAAGAAAAAGGAGGAAGAAGAATTAGATCATAAAAACTTATCACTTCACTTGTAATTTTAATTATGCATATTTGACTATTTAGGTTATAAGTGATCAATTTGAGACTATAAAATAATTAGTTTAAGGTTAAGTGATCAATATAAGACAGTAAGTGATAACTTTGAAGTTATAATTAGTCATTTTAAGATCGTAAATGATTAGTGTAAGGTATTAAATGACCACTTTAAAATAATAAGTGATCATGATAAGGTAATCACTTGTGTAAGTGATAACTTTAAGGGGGTGTTTGGTATAAACTTTCTAATACCAAGTAAGAAATTCAATTACCATTACTTCACATTTTTTGTTTGGTATAATATTAGGTTAATCCAATCCCTTTCTTGAAGGTAACAGATATCCTTACTCTTATACTACACATTTATGTCGAGTAACAAATTCAGTTGTTATTTTTGTAGGTGTTTTTGTAATCAAGTAAGTGTTTCCCTTATATACTGTTATAGCAAACAACATATAAATACAAGCTTTACCCTTATCTTTACCCCTCTTTATCATTTTCCTTTCTATTAAATATTATGTTACCATATCAAACATCCCCTTAGGGTTTAAATTGTCACTTTAAGATTTTAAGTGATCACTTTAAAGTTAAAAAAAATTACTTTAAATGTTTGAGTGATCACTGTATGATTATAAGTGACGAGTTTTAGATTATAATTGATCATTTTATGGTTGTAAAGATAACGTGAACCTCAAGTTGGGAAAAATTTGAAAGAAAACAAGTATGATAGAGTGATAAACTTAAAAATACTACATTGCTTAGAACTACTATATTGATTAATCAGAATAATTGCCTATTTATAGGCTTAAAAAGTCATAAAAAAACTAACTTAGTTATAGAAACTAACTCTAGAAAAGTAGTTGAACATAATCCTACTAACTCCCATTTTTCTAGCAACTAATTTGATGGGTCAATATGATCCCACTAACTTACATACTTCTAGCAACTAACTAAAATAAATAACTCCTAAATAATAACTATTTTAATTTTAATCAAATCTCAACATTTTTCTTTGATTGAAAATTTTCTTCATCATTTTCATGGAGCATCTATCATCATGATTTGTGAAGCACTTTTCTTCATACCACAACGCACTTTTCATCATTCTCACAATTATGTTGATGCATATTATCACCAACTATAGATTCTTTAGATAACTTTTCTCAATGGTGCACATTATCACCCTAATTTCTAGAACAAATTATCTTTCATGACCACTTGTGCCTTTGTTTCTTTCTCATCATCAAATGTTTTTTCTTCTTTGATGCACTTCTCATCAACCTTCACCTTTGTTGATGCACTTCTCAGTTCTCACCAACTTTTACCCTTCTCTTTTTTAATTGCTCTAATCTACTCTACCTTATTTCCCTTTCTTTAAAACTCATTATCACGGATCGTAAATATAAGCTCTGATACCACTTTGTTGGGAAAAATTTAAAGAAAATAAGTATGGTTGAGTGTTAAACGTAAAACTACTATATTAATTAATCCGAAACATAGCTTATTTATAGGCTTACAAAGTCATAAAAAAACTAATTCAATTATAACAATTATAGATAAGTTTAATTAAGGTCAATTTGAAAAATAGTAATTCAACTAAAATGAGCTTACTAGTAACAATTATAGATAAATTAATTGAAATTTTTTCTTTTACAAAATACAATCATAGTGAGTCTAGATAAGTTTAATTAAGGTCAATTTTCTTTATTTATTTTGCTGAATTAAAATTAATTTTTTATATTTGTATATTATTTTTTTATTTATTTAAAACTAAATTGTTATTGTTACAAAATTTGTTTCCTTATTTTTTGGAACAATTTTATTAAAATTACCGTAATTTTGTTATAAATAATAGTTTGGAAGTAGAAATTAGTTGAAGGTTGGTTTAGCCTCTAATGCTCCAAAATTGTGCTCATTTTTTTTGTCTTTGCTACATGATATTAACAAATACTTTAACTACGTTTTATGCTATGTATGTGGAAGATTTTAGAAGGAATATTCCTTGCAGTAATTTAAAATGATTTGTATGTTTTAATTATAAGAAAATAGAAATGATCCATGTTAGTGGGTTGGGGGTGTTTCAGTGCAACAAGGACAATAGATAGATACCAAAAGCATATGAAGGATTTGCGGGGTGTGAAGAGCAAAGTTGTAGAAAGAAATGTTCTGGTATACTTCTCTCACCTTTTTTTTCTTCTTATTATATTATTTGTTGTGATATTGTGAATCTTTTAAAACAATTACATCATGTTTAGATAATCTTTTACGGAAAGGCGGAGGGAAAGAAAAAAAAATAAATTATGGAGAGTGTTTGACAAACGACTGATGGCTAGTAGCTAATAGCTACCGGAATATATATTTTGTATGTTTGTAAATCACTTGAGTAGGTTAAATTTTTATGGGAGTTTGGCAAAAATATAGTTTAAGCGTTGTGATTGAGAGCTTTCTCTTTCACCTTTTTATATGCGTTATCAATTCTCACCCGCTAAAGGAAGAATTAATACTTTCTTCCTTTTGCTTAAAGGATTCTATAACTTATTTCGAATAAAAAATAGGGTATGTTTAGAAGGAGAGTGACCAACGTAATAAAATAAACAAGAGTTAGTTTGGGTTACTGGATTAAGAGTTGGAACACAAACAATGAGACTTTTTTTGCATAGTAAACAATGCAAGAGGGAAACAAAAGGAAGGGAAGGTAAAGAGACAAGGGAAGGAGAGAGTAAGGAAAGAAATAAGGGACTTAGAGGAAATAGGTATGTTTCTTCCGATTCCGATAAAATGTAAGAGAGTTTGAAGTAATAATATAAATTAGAAAAAATGTCGTCCTTCTGTTAGTAAGTGTAATTAAGTTAATCAAAAATTATGTTTATTAGTATTGACTAGTAAAATGAACAGTGCAAGATCGATGCAGAATCGAAGGAGAGTAGTAGGAATCATGAGGGAAGGAAGTGTACCAGTGCAATCAATAATTAAGACAAATGTAAGTGTATATGATTAAATTACAAATAAGAAAAATAAAAAATCTTGCCCTATAGTTATATTATATGTTTAGAGCTAAACTTATAATCTAGAAGGAATTACAAATGCAAATTACCTACATTTTAAGAGAGAGAGGAGATACAAAAGATCAATGGGAGATAATCTCAAGCAAGTAAGGAAAGCTCAAAGATATCTTTTGTCTTAATGTAATAAGACATAGGGAAGGGCTATTTATAGGAAAAGGAAGTGGTGTTAAGTGTGGACAATAAGGTAGTAGCTAAGATGAAGTGTAGCAAGGGTTTAGCTCGTTCGAATGCCCTACTTGCTCAAACGAGTAGGTCAGATTAGGAGCATTTTGTTTCGATTCTTGCACTTTTTATGCGACTTTTTCTTTTTCAAGATTCTTTCCTATCACTTACTAACCCCCAAACATACATTAATATGGTAATGCCGCTAACATCTTAACTCACTTTTGCTTTGTCTACTTAACATAATATAAGCATGTAAATCACATGCCATATCTTCAAAGTCTTGATAAAATCTCCCACTTTTGATCATTTCTAAGATAAAGCTTAATATGGCTAAAAATATTCCTTTGGAAAATACTCTTCCACCAATTACACAATTGACTTGGGTAAACCAAGTCACCTTAACGCAATCTCTACTTAAATGTACATGTGCACTAACATACTCTCCTTAGAACATTTACCCTAAGCACTAACTATTAGAGATTAATCCCTTGTCAATATTATTGATGAGTATTGGTTTATATACATCCTAAGAATACATTATTCTAGGCTACAATTAAGGAGAGCCTTTGACTAAATACATAAAAACAATATTAACCTAAAATAGAAGATTATGAGAATATTACATAATAATAAAGATACTAACAATATTTAAAGAATATTGTCTAACACTAACATACTCTACTTACATCAAATGTATATGTGCACAACACCAAAATGCTCGCTAGGGCAGGGATTAAAAAAGATTATGATTAATTACCAACCAAGTCCATATAACTCATGAACTTGTTAAAAATTAAATATAATCTTAAATTGCTTAACTTAAAGTTGTACAATGAAATATTACCTTCATCAAGTAAATCCGTAGAAGTGGATGAACAAACTGAACTCATTAAGGTTGAACCAAGTACAAGCTATCACCAGGTCAATTAACCCTTACATGAACAATTTGAGACCTTCAAAATCTTAACAACTCTACCTTTATCAATAAACCTAAGACCATCTTTATCTAAATCACCAAGAAAAATCATGTGTTTCTTCAAGTTGGGAACACGAAGAACTCCAGACAATGTTCTAGCAACACCATCAAACATAAAACAACTGCTCAAAAAGTCAAAAACTAACAAAATTAATACCAACTATCAGACAACTAACCTTATCGCCTGTAATTTGAATTGAAATGAGAACAATGTATTCACATAACTATTTAGACACTTTTGTCTAATTGAACCTTAATTATTACTTTTTTTTTATTTTTTTATTTTTTATGTATTACTCATTTTGAGTTATATTTCAATCTTATAGCAACTTCTTTTTCATGCAGCAGTACAGGGAAGATGCTAATGAACTCGAGAAGAGGATTAAAAACCTTGAACTTTCAAAAAGGTTGGGAAGTCAATCAAGAAATTACTTTGTTATTTCTCTTATTATAGTGTCATTAAACTTATTATTTGATTAATTTTACGATTATTTATAGGAAATTATTGGGGGATGGTCTAGATGGGTGTTCTATTGATGAGCTTCAAGAGCTAGAAAAACAGCTCGATAAGAGTCTTTCCAACATAAGAGCTAGAAAGGTATGAAATAGCAATATAGTACTCTTCTGTTTCACCAATTTTGCTACAGCAAACTTAATTTATAACAAAAAAACAATTAGACGAACGAAATATGTAGATAAGGGTGTCCATTTTGGTCATTGCTCGAGTTTTAGGTTAGGTGTACTGGATTGATTAATTTTCGGATATAGTGTGCATATGTGTGTTACCAATTGATATATTTTCCGCTAATTTTGATGAGATAAAAAGAAGCATCGAATTTGTAGATGGGATTTGGATATAAATTGATAAAAAAAAGAAAAATTGATATTAATAATTCAACCTTTCACTCATCCGCTGTGAATAATTTCAACTTTGGATTATTTTTTAATAAGTCAATCTTTGCCTTTAGTTTGCTCTTAGCATACTAAAAAGGTATGCTGATAGTAAACTAAAGGAAAACATTGAATTATCATAAAATAAAAAATTATACTGATAGCAAATTAAGGCAAATGTTGGATTATTAAAAAATAATTCAAAAGTGAAATTATTAACAGTGGATGAGTAAAAAGTTGGATTATTAATATCAATTTATAATTTATAATATGTAACAAAATCAATGAAACAACTCAATAAATATCAAGATTGAAATGGACTTTATGTAGGAAAATAGAAAGTACAATAAAATAAAGATATTATTTCAGAATATTATATTTTATGAAGTTAAAATTTTTTTAATATTTAGAATATTAAGGTTATTTTATTTCCTATTATTTAGGTATAGTTTAATATTTTGTTTCCTTATTTTAGTCATAATTTTTTGTATAAATAGAGGTGTTACCTATCATTAATAATAATACAAATCAAGTATTCAAAACCCATCTTATTTGCGCATTATAATTTACTACACTTTAAAGTAAAAGTTTTTAATTTAAGGCTACACTTCTATATGTTGTTTAATTGACCAATTTCTAATTGACCTTTTTTTTTTCAGAATGCGTTGTATAGAGAGCAGTTGGATAAGTTGTATGACCAGGTAAGAAAATAGTTCAGTGTAATTCAGTTTATGCTAATCTCTGTTTAATAATGAAGTTTTATATTTACGGTTCATTTTGGTTGTTGGTACTAAATAGTGGTAATGAAAATAATTAGTAATGTAAATTTTCACGAAATGCGTCACATGGTAATAAAACCTTGATCATAATTTTTTTTTTTAACAATTTTTCTTACCACTTAATATCTCATTTCTAAATGGTAATGTATTGAAATAAATTTTGTGAAAAAAATGAGATGAAATTAAAGGTGAACAATTGAACAAGTGTATCTATTTCAATTTCAAAATATATCCTACAAAAATTATATTAAGTTTTTACCGATTATTCAATGAGTCAGTAGTTTACATTTGCATTTGGGTGTAGAAGTAGAACTTATTTTGTGTTTATATTTGTGTTTTGTATTCTGAATTTGTTGTATTTTGACTTTAATTTTATTAATCAAACATATAAAATAAAATAAAAAAACTTAGTAGGTTACTAACATATAACAAGTTCAAACCTTTGCTTAACATACACCAAATGTGAACTTCATCCTCGGGAACACCATATATCGAACATAGTAACAAGAAAATTTTGTATTGAACTTAATATTAATCCCAGTCGAGATGCTATTTCCTAAAACATCATTTTCTCCCTACTACGGTGCTTAGGAATATAAACCGGAAATATATTCTGAGATACAAAGAATTACACTAAATTCCCAGCACAAGAAATTTAGAACGACATGAGAAAACTTAAGTGGAAGAAGAAGATGAAAATTTACAATCGAGGATTGCAAGTTCTCTATGTAAAGTGCTAGAGAGGATTAGAAATTCAGAAATCACATGTATATTCCATGTATATCTCATGTAAGAAATAACTTACGCATGCGTTCTATATTTATAGAAAAGCATACAACCATTTATGAAGTAATATGTCACTTCATAAACCGCAACATCGATTCACGAATCAATGTCGATATTAAATCAATTCATCCCAATTATTCAGTTAATATAACCATATTAACCGTAGTTATTTATTGCACAACTAACAAAACTGAACATTGCAAAAACCAACGCGAAAGTCGCGGGCCACGACAAAAGTCACGAGCCGTAACCTATGCTTATACCAAAACGGAAACTTTTTGCAATCTTAGGATATTTTCAATTAATTATTTATTTAATTAATTTATTTGATTTAATTAATTTATTATTTTCGATAACCATTATACACTCTAAATAACAACATTTGTGTAGGAGAAGCTCTTACTCAAAGAAAATGCTCGGCTAAAAGAGAAGGTATTTGCTTTCGTCCATATCCATTGTTTCCCTTTCTTGAAAGTTTAAATCCTATATTATTACCACTTAATATTATATATATATTTTTTATTACTACCTAATACTCAAACATACTTCCTCCGTTCTGAAATACTCGCTACATAAGGGTTTTTGACACTATTCATCGTTCAAGCTTATTTTATATATTGCGGTTAATGTGTAAGAAAAAATATAGTCAAGTGACATCTTATTTGAATCGTCTAATCGCATACTTTCATAATTTATATTAAGTTTTTATAATTTTTAGATGTGTATAGTTCAATATATAAATAATCAAAATAACACATTGTATTACATGAAAAGTCAATTATTGCAAGTATAGTGAAACGGAAAAAGTATTTTTTATTGCCACCTAATAGTAACAAATATATCTCATATGCAAACATATTATTTTATTTGTTTCTCATTACCACCTAATTAATATCACAATTTGACAAAGTAATAGATAAACACGATAAATATGATTAAAAACTTTATCAATCGAACTTCTAGCTAAATCACGTTATATTAACATCACCTGTTTTCAATGCCTTTCTTGAAATTGTATGGGCCTTAGGCAAACTGAAAGAAATGGGTCCTATATATTATAAGTAGCATTAAAAATGTAGACGTGTCATAATTCTTAAATGATAAAAGAACTACTCATAAATTGCAAATTTTAAGTGTATACTTCCATTAACTAACATCTCTTTCTAAGTCTGAGCCCTAGAAAAATGCCTACTTTGCCTATGGTCAGAACGGCCCTGCCAGTTTCACGCACCATTTAATACCAACAAAACAAACATGTATATTTCTACCAGCATAAGAGATAGAAGCTTATTGATTTGAATGTGTTCAGCTTGAAATGTGTTCGGCAGCTCTACTAGTCAGTCCGGCATCACTAATTGATCAGCAGAAGGGCGTGCAAGACGTGGAAACAGAACTATTTATAGGACTACCGGAAAGCAGAAACAGTCAATTCAACTAATTAACTCGGAACAAGAAAAACATATTAAATCTTACTCCATAGTTAACATCATTTCATTTGCATCTCTGAGTTTGGTTGGTAAATAATGTATCCCCTGATCAGATCAACAAGTGTGCTACAAAGAGTCATATGATTTGTATTTTGGTCTCTTATATATGATTATGATATGATAATTAATGACAATTTGGTCATCCTTAAGAACCCTAACTTTACCTATAAATCTGCGCAAATTCTTGAACAATGTTACTCTGAATCTTTATTTTGTTTCATGTACTTGTGTTTGATTCTTGATGCTCGGTTATTTATATGACACTTAGACACTTCAATTTAGGTGTAAATTTAGACGTATTCGACATTTAGACACGTACAATATCCGACATCAGTACCTGAGTCCAAGTATCATAATTCTTAAAGGAGAGGGTCTCATGGTGGGACCATCGTTTTTAGTTGATTCATGTATATTTAATATATTAAAGTGATCACATATAATTTTAAGTGATCAATTAGGAAGATTAGTTAATTATATAAATACGTTTTATAGTGAGACGATCTCATATAAGATGAGATGATAAATCTAATTATGAAGACTAATTTGGACAATTATATGAAAGGAGAGGCAGGAATGGTGGATTTGCAGTGCTGGTTGAATGAGCAAGGTGCTCTAATTTAATACTCCCTCCTATTCAGCTGAACTGTCCCATTTGGCTTTTCACACTTGCCGAGGCAACATTTTAACTCTTAATATCTCAAATTATGCTTAATTAAAAATTATAAAAAGTTGATATTAATAATCCTTATATTGAGACAAATCAAACAAGATCCCATATGACTATGTTTTAACTTATAGATTAAGAGTAAAATACAAATTAAGAGTGATAAGTGAATAGTGCCAAAAAAAAAATGGGACAATTCAGCTGAATAGGAGGTAGTATTATTCAATTTTGAAAATCGGATAATTCAAATAGAATATTTTTGCACCTTTAAATTACTCTCCAGTCTCTATTTTATTCGGTACTAATTATTCTACAGTCTCTAGTCTCTGAGAAATGTAAGGGTTAATACTTTTGTAAGAATAGTACACAAGAAGTCACCCACGTGAAAAATTAATCTTTTTAATATTCAAGCCTTGAGAAATTATTAATTATGAATGAGCATTTTTTTTTAAATGAACATTTTTTAAACTGAGGCCTAAGAAAATTGTTTTATTTGATAGAATATGTATATTTTTTGATTTTGCTAATTATTTTTAGAATAAAAGGATTTATTGTGAACCTAAGAGTACTAGAGGATTTTATTTAATTTCTGAAAAAATTGAAGGGAAACATTTGCAAAAGAATAAGAAACACTTTTCCCCCTAATTTTTTTAATTTAAATATTTTGTCAAACTTTAAAGTGAAAATTGTTTACAATAGGTTTTATTTTATTAAAGATTAAAAGTTCAATAAGAAAGAGTTTGCACTTCCTTCATCAATATTTTTAAATAAAAATTGAAAGAAAAGAAATTCCTTAACTATTTCATGCCCTACTTATCCATCTTTCTTGATTGTGGCATATAAATTTGTTTTTGTCAATAATGGTCAATTGAAAAAATAATTGAAGTACTAATCTTTTCAAATTAGTGTAAAATGTTCATACTCACCCCTTAAACATAGCTTTATAACTTCATTTAGAAACTGCTCGTTTTACGCATTTCAAAATTGTCAAAAATAAATATATTTAATTAAATATGAGTCGATTAACTCACATTTAAGTTTGATTCAATCTTAGACGACTGGTGATTGAGTTTGATTTCATTTAGAACGCTTGATGATAGGGTTCAGTTTTCATCTCAAATGATTGATGACAGGGTTCGATTTTCATCTCAAACGGTTACTGAGATTTGGCCCAATTCCATCTTGAATAATTGGTAGCCATGTTCAGACGGATTAATTAATTACCAAGTTTGTTTACCTAAAGTTTGATTATAATCTGATTTTTCAATAATTGAATGACTTAATTCACATTTAAATTGGGGCAAACTTAAATTTTAAGTCACCTGATCACACTTCAATTAATTTTCCAAGTACTTCAACTCAATTTTAAGCAAAACAAAAACAAATTTTGCTTAATTTTTCAAATTCAGTTGGTTTCAAGTTAGATCAAATTATATTTTCTTAGTTTTTTTATTTAATTCAATAATTAGTCAAAATCAATTCAACCCAACAAATTTTAATCGATTTGAATTTAAACCTCTACAAAAGTTGGTTGATAATAACAAACCCTTAACATACTTAGTGAAAGACAAAACTATAATTATTACAAAAAAATGAAAAGTTTTTTTTTCAAGGAAAAAAGGAGACCATTGAACATTGAAGGCGTTGACCAAGTCAATATTTATTCATTAATTTTTTGCATTAATGAGAGGCGTTGACTATATATTCCACATAAGATATTCATACAAATACTTTATCTATAATGCTTAGCCATCATCATAATTTTTAACCAACAACATTCTCTCAACTAACAACCCCTCTTTAATTTTTAAAACTGCTCCTCCTCCTTCTCAACCTTACTCTCCCGGTAACTATCTCCGGCGACGGACTGCGGACAATCGGCGGCGCCTCCATTTCCCGGCGAGTAATTTTTCTCTTCGCTATAATTATCAGGATTTATTTATCTGTTTGTTTGTTGTTTTGTTGATTGTAACTTGTATGATTGATGATGAATCTACCACATGCAATACCAACAAACATTTTCTGCAAAAATTATTCATCCCCATAATTGTTAGTTCAATTTAATTATACCCTTTGTATCAAATTAATTAATAATATGTGGATTAAAAGACAAAAGAAAAGTCATAGTCTATCCGTTTACCCAGTTTTTTTGTCTTAATAAATTGAATAAAAAAATTAAAAAATAGAGTTTTGTTACAAAAAGGCTGTATATTTGTCATGGGTTTCTTTAATTCTTAGCCGTCTGTTGAATAAGTTGTTGTGTTCTTTGATAAAAATCAAATTTATCAAATTATCAATCAAGTTTGAAATTTTCCTTTCTTGATTGGACTCATATTTGTTTGAAGGTTTGTGTGTATTTTGAATTTGATGATTTTGTTTGTTTACTATGTTGATTTTCATTTTACATTGTTTTGTGCAATATTTTTTTGGGTAAGATTTAATTCTGTATATGTAGAGCTGAATTAAAGGGATTTAATTTCGTTGGGTATCCTGCAATTTTGTTGGAATTCAATTGATGTGAGTTTTTTTTATTTTTTATTTTTATAAATTCTATTGCATATTGAAGTAGTATGGTGTTTATGATTGTTGGGTATTTAATCGTTCTTCAACAACTTAGTTTTCTTGGTTTTTTCTGTTTGTGCATGGAAAATTGCAATTATGAATTATGATTGTCTAATGGAATGGGGAATTGCTTTGGCTATGTAAGGATGTTGTTGCTTTTCTGCTACGAGATTTTCTTGTGTGTGTGTGTGTTGGGGGGGGGGGGGGGGTTGTGGATGGGGATACCGCGAATGGGGATGTTGATAACTATGATGTTGACAACTTGTGAGTGTGTTTTGAATATTGGAGATGTTTGTATCGTTTTATTGAAGTGAACATTGATCGAGTATAAGATAGTAGTATGACGATTGGGTTGAGTTTTATGAATTCTTTGAACTTGAATGGAGTGGAACTATAAGACCGAAGTGAGTTGGAGATTAACCATAATATTAGGCATTCAAAAATGTGATCTATAAATCTCACAAAAAGTACTTATATGGAAGATGTAGGCTTATTTCTGTTATAGTTTATGTGAAGATTTTTTACTAATGTTTGGTAATTAATTTAGGTGTTTGTGGGATCAGGGATGTGAGTATAAGTTAAGCGTTTATATTTCCTGTTTTCCACGTTTCAGACATGTATGTTTAGAGTTGGAATGCAAGTTGTTGATATAGCTCTATGCAAACTAGGGTGAAAATGGAAGTTGGTACTTTAGGGCCTCCATCCCAGCCTTCCAGGGTAAATAGATCACTCATTGTTTGGAATTGAAGTTTGGTGGTCATTGAAGTTTCTAAATTAGATATCATGATGGAGAACAATATAAAAATATTTGGCTTTCGATTGTAGAGGCAGAATGTAAAATGTAATCCTGGAGCATTGCGTTTGGCTATAATTTGCTTGGAGAGATTTTATGCTTTTACTTGTTTCCTGAAGTCCACTTCTTTCCTTCAGTTATATGAAGTAAAGTTATTGGTTTTCCATTAGTTTTATTGGCAAATGAGTTATTGTATACCCAGAAAAACACTGCTTCGGGAGGGTCGAAAGCTACTAACATTTCTCAAAGCAAAACCAAAACTAAAAAGAAAACAAAAGTGACAAACCCAAAAGGGACCGAAAATAAACTACCCAATCAATCAAAACTCAAAGGGCTCGACACAAAATCAAGCCGCACAAAGCCTCCAAATTGAACTATACAAATATGGAGAGAAGCACAAGTAAACTAATCTAAGCACCAAGACAGAAGACATAAGGCCAACACTACTTAGTCTTAATAATTTAGGTTCTTTGTCATCCGAGACACTACTTAGTGAATGGTTGCTTTTTTCTTCCTTTTTTCATTTGTATACAAGTTGTGTTATTTAATCTTAAAACATAAGATGTTATTCTGAGGCAAATTGTTAATTTATAATTACGCAGATTATTGAAAGAGAGAGAATATGAGCTGTTTTGGCTGTTTCGGAGGAGGTGCAGATCATAGACCTGTAGATAATGGAGGTCGTTACATGCCTCGAAATATGGCAGGTAATTTAATACAATTAGGGGGTGTTTGGTATGAACTTTTAAATACTAAGTAAGGGATTCAATTACCATTACTACACATATTTGTTTGGTATGATATTAGGTTAACCCAATCCCTTTCTTGAGGGTAATGGATACCCTTACTTTGTTACCACCCATTTATGTCAAGTAATAAATTCCCTTTCTATGATCAATTAAGTGTTTCCCTTATATTTTCATACCAAACAACATATAACTACAACCCATACCCTTACCCTTACTCCTCTTTATCATTTTCCTTTCCATTACATTTTATATTCTCATACCAAACACCCCTTAGTGTGCTTGTATTTTTTGAAATAAAGCTTTCTGTGTGTATACTTTATAACGATTGTTTGTATGCGTGTGTGTTAGTAAAGTTATGTGATGCTATAAATATGTAAGAAAACTTTGATATTATAGATGTAGGATGTTCCTTAGTCTTTTTTACTTTTCCATAAGCTCTTTTCCAGATATTTATAAATTCTTTTGGTATGAATTTACAATCCGTTTGTAGGGAGAGATGGAAGTTATCAGTTAGTCGAGAACGCACCAAGCAAGCCGCAAGTGAGTTTTCAGCCTATAGCTGTCCCTCAAATTTCCGTGGATGAACTAAGGGAAGTTACAGATAACTATGGGTCTAATGCTTTAATAGGAGAAGGATCATATGGTAGAGTATATTATGGGATGCTTAAAAATGGTCGTGCCGCAGCAATCAAAAAACTAGATGCAAGCAAACAACCAGATGATGAATTTTTGGCTCAGGTACAATAGTAGCAATATTGAAGATTTTAACCTGTATTACTTTTCTCCTTACTTAACAATTTATATGACCTCTCTATTTGCAGGTTTCTATGGTTTCGAGGCTAAAACATGAAAATTTTGTTGAACTACTTGGTTATTGTGTCGATAACAACTCACGTATTCTTGCCTATGAGTTTGCTTCAAATGGATCTTTGCATGATATCCTTCATGGTAATGCTGGACTCTAAATTCTCGTGACCTTTACGGCCCGTTTAGTAGGTGGTAATAAACGGTGGTAGTGGGAATGACATGGAACTTCTGTTGAAATTTTACACTATAAATCATTCCCATTACCACGTACCACTTACCAAACAAGCCGTTCGTACTTTGATTCCATGTTGCCTCTTTTCTTTTATAAATAATGGAAATTTGTTGGTGGTTTGCCTTATGCATAAAATTGATTTGAGGTGGCCATTTTTTTTTGTGGAAATAGCAAAATGATAGCGATGAAAGAAAATAAAAAGATAGTTACAAGCTTTTTGATAGACTTGTTCTATCCCAAGAGTTGCAAAACACACTACAAAATCGTTCTAATGATTCTCTCCCACATAACTGTGTTGTTATCGCAATCGTGACCATTACCACATTTTCGCATTATGGCTCGAATGGCTTGCCTATCTCTTTTTTTAATTGAATTCCGCTTCTCTTTACCTTTTACTGCTTAACTTCTCCGTTATTTTACATTCTGAGTAATATTTTTTTAAAACTCCCACCCCAACCCATACAAATAATCAAACACAGCCACACACCACCGCAAAAAACCTGTTCTATACTTCTATTTTATGAGTTTGAAAAAATACTACTATTGTGATAGTACCCTTGAATTTTATTTGTGGCTAAGTGAATGTAACCAAAAATTTATGCTTTCAGGGCCCGGTAAAACTAGGGAATTCTTTTGTCCAACCTCTAAAGTGTGTATTTTCGTTATGTTTATGGATTGTTGCATGTTCTGTAGGGAGGAAGGGTGTAAAAGGAGCACAGCCTGGACCTGTTTTATCATGGGCACAGCGGGTGAAAATTGCAGTAGGTGCTGCAAGGGGACTTGAGTTCTTGCATGAGAAGGCAATTCCTCACATTACTCACCGCGATATTAAGTCGAGTAACATACTGATCTTTGATGATGATGTTGCTAAGATTGGTGACTTTGATTTGTCAAATCAAGCACCAGACATGGCTGCACGACTTCACTCTACTAGAGTTCTCGGAACTTTTGGGTATCATGCACCTGAGTAAGCACTGCTACTTTACTCTTTTCTCCTTGTTGTTCTATTGCCTTCTGAGGGAAGGGAGGTGCTGAGCATGTTCAACATGTTCGACCGCACAGGGTTCTGAGAAATTGTAGGCCTCAATATTAAATTATGTACTATATGTTAAGTGTTTATAGATACAAAGTTGTTTAAAAAATAAAAAATTGCACGGGGCCTTTAAAGGTCCTATTAACATATTCCACTCACCGCGTAAAGATTATTGCTGAGTCTGTTTAGTTTTGACTTGATATTGGAAGCCTCATCCTAGCGGACTACGGATAAGGACAATAACTTCTCCCTATTCCTTGTAGAGTGGTGGTTGTGGGTTGCTTGATTTGACTCTCTGCTGTGCTATTAGAGATTTTGAATGGAACAACAATTCAACGGTGCTAAAGTTATAATCTAAACAATATGGAGTCGCCTACATGAATGAAAAGAAATCAACGTGGAAAATCGTTGCTACAAAAGATAAAACGTCCGACCCAATCTAATACTAGTGTGCAACTTAAATATCAGTTCCAATGAACATCTACAATCCTCATATATTATCTTCCTTTTCATATCCGTATATTAGCATATGCTTTTGCAAGTCTCAATTTTAATCAAGTCAGTCTTCATTCGTATTATTTACGTCATCATGAACTACGCTTCTTCTTCTCTGCTTTCTAATGGGGCTCTTAAACTTCTCTCACTTTCGACTTGGGGCTCTTTTACATCCATAGGTATGCAATGACTGGGCAGCTGAACGCCAAGAGTGATGTGTACAGCTTTGGGGTCGTCTTACTAGAGCTTCTCACTGGTCGTAAACCTGTGGATCATACCTTACCTCGTGGACAGCAAAGCCTTGTGACATGGGTACTTACTTTTTTATTATATACTCTGATTTATGATTTGGATTTTGGTTCTATGACCTGGGTATTTTAATGGGATAAAATTTTATTAATATCAGGCTACACCTAAACTTATTGAAGACAAAGTGAATCAGTGTGTCGACCCGAGACTCAATGGAGAGTACCCTGCCAAGGCTGTCGCAAAGGTATCTATTTCCATGCCCGAGTCATGTTACTTTTACAAGCCTTTCTCTCAATTAACTGCTTTTGGACTCTATTCATTCAACGAGATGTTCCTAAAGCATGTTTAACCAGTAAATATTGCAATTCTACGTAAACCCTGAAATAAAAGAATAGTAGAGAATCATGGGTAGTGGTTGAGGATTTTTCTTTACGCCCTCGTGACAAGGTTTGATTCTGACCACCTACAGTAAAGATGAATTCCGTCTCCTCCTTGCCTGTAGACCATAGGGATTCTCTAGCTTACCCTCGAATCAAGTTTTTATCGATGGAATATTAGGTAGTTTTTTGATTTTGTATGGACTACAATAAATTGAGCTACTAAATCTTTTGCTTTTCTTATTTTATTTATTTTTTTTAAGTGCAAACAATTTTTTCAATCAAGGGTCAATGGGTAACAATTTATTTGTTATTATAAGGGTAAGGTTGTGTATACCCTACCCACGAAACCCTGTTACCACTTGGAATTAGGGTAATTTCATATTGTTTTTTCGATGGAAATACGGTAAAAATTAGACAAAGAAAACACCCTATTTCTAGCCTGTGGTGTGCTAATAATATATTGGGTCCTCATGCAGATGGCTGCAGTTGCTGCACTGTGTGTACAGTACGAAGCTGATTTCCGGCCAAACATGAGCATCGTCGTAAAGGCACTGCAACCATTGCTGAACGCTGCTCGACACGCTCCCAGCCCTGTTGTTGCAAGCTCATGAACAATCTGACCGCTCCTCTTCCTCCACATTTTTTAGTCTTAAGATATGGTTATGGACTATGGTTTTAGGTAATGGAAGGTATAAAGAGAAGTAAATATCTGGAAGATGTATAAATTTCAGTTTTGTGCAGTGTTTTCATTGGGTTGGATAAGTTGTGATGCAATAATTGGTTTTTTTTGTGTGGTCTAGACGTTGCCGTCACATTATTTCAAGCTATAACCCATTATTCATACAATAATTGTTTGATGTATCATACATAACCTTATTCATATTATGTGTATACAATAATACATTTCAATTTTTCATCGCCTTCTAGAATCAATTTGCAGGATAATTGATGTGCGTATTTCTCTTTGACTCTATTTGGAGGGGATATGAATATGGTTTGTTTGCTACGTTTCTCTCTCTGGAATCTAACTTGTGCGAAATACTGGGTTAATGACTATAAATGTCTTCCAAAATCAAAAATTTTCATGCTCTATCTCTTGCCATCTCTAAAGCCCATTCATTGCACAATTCCAACCTGACTACGATCCTGCCAAAACCACATGCCCATAATTGTTCCTTGCGACGAACCCTCGACCACGAATGACTTCTGCCTGATCAAACCACTTTCCTACTATTAATTAACTCAAATTAATTCATACTATTAGTAAAACCTTTTTAAAATAATCTGAATTATTATTAATCTTCTCGAAATACACCTAATTTCGGTTAAGTCAAAAGCAATGAGTTGATTAGATGTTACTAACTGTGACCCATTGATGGTGTCGTAATATGAAACGTGTTGGTATCTAGGTTCCTCGAAGAACAGGCGAATATATAATGAAATAAGTTGCATTTATAAGAAAATTTGAAAAAAATAAAATTTTTTAATAACTTTAATCAAAAAATAAGTTTTGGCCGAAATTTATTCTCAAAATAAGTGTCTTTGACCCCAAAACTAGACTCGGTACGTAATCACTGTTACTAACAGCGAGTATAAAAAAATGGTCAAAAAATTTAGTCAAGGGTAAAATCATTGTTACTAACAGCGACATATGGGTTGACTGGTCAACTATAAAGTCGTTGTTAGTAACAGCGACCTTATACGTGCCTAAATACAACAGTCTTCTTCCTCCTTCCTCATTCCACCTTTGGTTCAGTATTTAGGCACGCATAAGGTCGCTGTTACTAACAACGACTTTATAGTTGACCAATCAACCGATATGTCGTTGTTACGCCTGTTAGTAACAGCGACTTTACTCTTGACTAAATGTTTTGACCATTTCTTTATACTCGCTGTTAGTAACAGCGATTACGTACCGAGCCTAGCTTTGGGGCCAAAAACACTTATTTTGGAAATAAAGTTAGACCAAAGCTTATTTTTTAATTAAAATTATTAAAAAATCTTATTTTTTTTCAAATTTTCCATTTATAAAATGTGAAAACATATGTATTTTTAGTGTGATATATGTCACATTTCATACATTTACGGTATGGTTGTCTAAATCTAGGCATGCATCTCCTAATCTTTTCATACATCGTTTTAAAAAAAACTTTTTAATAGAATTTTACTTGTTACCTTTTTGAAAATAAATGATATTAGGCGGTAATACTTGTTCAAAAATAACATATTCTTTGGATGCAATGCAACACTATTATCATTTAGCTTTCCATGTACAATACTAAATTTCGGTTCAATACTATATAACTACTATCGTATCCGGTATATCTATATTTCCTCGGCCCCTCCAAAGAGAGGACAAGGGAAATGTGGTCAAGGAGACCTCGAAATGAAAAGAATCATGCATAGAAGTTAGTGATGTCGAGTATGCAATGAAAAAGTTACCTATAGAAACGAACACAAGCTATGCACAAAGCTAAGATATAGATATAAATATACACATAAAAGTAAGTATACACCATTACTCCTCTATCTCTAAGCTAAAAGATAAAGTCTAAGACACACATATGACGTCTGTAGCTAATCGTATCCTTAGTAAGATTCTCCAAAAGGTGCAAATCCTGCAAGTTTAAATTAATTTGCTCATCCCACATTCTTTGTGGTCTACCTCAACTTTTTCTACCCTATATTTTCAGGCTTTCCTCTCTCGGGGTGCGTATACAACCTTTTTTTTCACATACCCAAACCACATCAACCTGTTTTAACGCATCTTTGTTGATAATGGACCACTCCTAGCTAGCCTCTCTTTCAGCTTCTGGTTCTTTATTCTATCCATTCTTGTATAACCGCATATTGACTTCAGCATGCCAACTCTAATACTTTCATCTTATGTTCAATCATCTTCTTGGCGGGCCAGCAATTGATTTCATACAATAGAGCATATCTAATTGCAACTCAGTCTAATTTAACTTTTGCTCTAGATGGATAACATCTATACCAATCTCACCATTACTCTTAAAAAAGACCCTAGACATTTAAACTTGGTCGTGTATGTAAGTGCTTAGTTTCATTTGACTAATGTGTAGTCCTTTGTCTTCTAAAGTTGCGCTCTACTCTTCTAATTTTGAATTAGCATCCTCACTAGTTTTCACTACTAAAACAATATCATCCGCAAGTATCATGTCTTCTAAGATAGATTTGGAGATCTCATTAATATTGTTGGTAGACGAAAAATAAGAAAGGGCTTAGTGTTGATCCTTGGTATAGGCCTACTCTTACTAGGATGGGCTCGATCAGCCTAAACGACGTTTGAATATTAGTCAAAACTCCATTATTCTTATCTTGTGTCTCTTTAATATATCTCATCATTGAGACCCCTTGTCACTTAGGCTATCCCAAATGGTGCCCCATAAAACTGTATCATAAGCCTTTTCAGATCGATGAACACTATATGCAAGTACTTCATTTGCTCTCTATCACCCTCCTTAAAACATGAATGACCTCAGTGGTAGAGCTTCATGGCATATAACCAATTTAGTTCTCTTCCTATGTGATTCTCCTCTTTATAATTCGCGTGGACTTGGACATTACTTTTGTTTTTATAGAATGGAATGAGTGTACTTCTCTTAGGGCCTTTTTTTTTTTATTTTTTACTTAGGGTACAAAAATAGTCAGAACGACAGTGCCTCAGTTCTACAAATATCCTATGTGTTTTTTAAATAACATTGAAAACATAGGAAAAGCAACCAAGTATAACTAAAAAAAGCCTTAATTGTACTTTAAAAAAGAAATTAGTAGAAAATACCTGAAATTGGATAATTATGAAGATTTGACGATGACAAAGGACAAACTTTAGCGTTTAATCCCAATTTTGAATGCCCAAAGAAAAATCATTTTGATGAGAGAAATGGAGAAAAAATGTTTGTAAATGGCGAAATGAAGCCACCTACTGGAAATCTGATTCAAATTGAATCGTTATCGGACTTCGCAGTTTGCAAATTAATGAATCGCTAAGTCAGATAGTGATTTACATTAATTTATTATTTTTTTTACATTAATTCATTCAAATGATTACCAAGCTAATAAATTGATATCTTATATAGCATTTCATTTATTGAAGCATAGTTTTTTACTTTTAGAAAAGTATAAAAAATGGCAAGCTATCTTATCAATGTGGACAATATATCAAAAAATAAATTTTCTTCTACTGTAAAGTAGAATTTAAGTTATAAATGGTACTCCCTCCAAACCAATTTAGTTGTCCCATTTTCTTATTTGGCAAAGTCTTTTTAGTTGTCTCATTTCTATTTTTGTCAATCTTTTTTTACCTAAATATCCTTAGTTCACACAAGTAATTACGAATATACCCCATATACCTTACTTACCCAACTACCCTTCACTACTTACCCTTCACTACTTACCATTCACCACTTACCCTTTACTACTTATCATTTTTAATGGACCCCACACCATCCTTAATAACCGTGCCCAAGCAAATGAGACATCTAAATTAGTTCGGAGGGAGTATTATTTTTGCAAAAAAAACCTTTTTTCTCTTTTACAAAGCCATACCTCTTATGCAGTGGCGGACCCAGCAATTTCAAATTGGGGGGTCAAAATCCGAACGTCACGTCGTTCGGATAATCTGATCGTCGTCCGAATAAATTTTTTTTTTAAAGAAAAATAGAAAACATAATAGAAACAATATTTACAATTTACAATATCAAATCCGATGTTAAAAGTTTTACAATCCAAAAAAAAAAATAAAATACAAGCGTTCAAATGAAAATTACAAATTCATCCTTCGAGTTTTCATAATTCTAAAGCGATCAATAATCTTTTCATCGGAAACTTGTAGAAACACTTCCTTCTCAATGTAAGTAACCAAACAATCATTCACTAGTTGATCACCCATGCTATTTCTCAACTTATTTTTGACAAACGTCATTGCGGAAAACACTCTTTCTACACTTGCCGTAGCAACAGGAAGAATCAACATCAAGTTGATTAGCAAATGTATAAGAGGAAAAGTCTCATGTCTCCTTGTTTTAACAAGCATCATGGAAAGAGAATTGATATCTTGCAAATCATGAAATCTTTCATCATTTTGCATAGAATCCAAGAAGACATCAAGTTGAAGATCAAGAGCTGTTAAATCATAACATGAAAACTCTACGGGATATAAAGAAGCAAGTTTAAGTATCCTCTCTTTATCAAAAGATGAAAAGTTACCTCTAGGACTCAGGGAAGCCATGCATGTAAGTAACTCCATGTTCTTCTCATTAAAACGGTTATCAATCTCTTGAAGATGCAAATCAATTACTTCCAAAAAGATTGCAACCCCAAAATGATGTAGATTTGTTGCTTGTTTAGCAAAACGTCTTGATCTTCCTTGAGGTACATAATGAGCATCCATAGATGGAACATCAATCTCGTGTTTAGTACAAAATAAAATAACTTTGTCTAAGAGACTATCCCATCCTTGATCCCTCATCTTTTGCAACACATTCGTTGTACTTTGAACAAGGCTAATGGCATTAACAATATCTTGTTCCTTTCTTTGTAAAGCAACACATAAATCATTAGTGTAGCCAAAAATAGTCAACATGAAATGAGCCATAAAAATAAAATCAAAGGACTCCAAAGATCCTAAAACAACTTGAGCTTTGAGCTTATCATCCGGAGAGCCATTTTCTCCAATCTCCTCAAGCACTTTAACAATTGAAGGAAACAAGTTGATGATACTTATTAGACACTTGTAATGAGATCCCCAACGTGTATCTCCCGGCCTACTCAAACCACGTTCTTGATTCAAACCCGATCCACTTTCAATTTCCCCCACTTCCAAAGCTTGAGCCACTACTTGAGCTTGGTTTTTTCGAATAAGGTCTCTTCTCTTACAAGAAGCTCCAACCACATTTAACAAGTTTGCAAGTACATCAAAAAGCCAAGTACAATTAGCATTTTGGAAAGTATATTTTCTTATTTCCTCAACCTTCCCCCCCAACCACTTCAAAAGCTCAAGAAAGTTACCTCTGCTATATGACTCCTCACTTTCATCATGTCCCCGGAATGCCAAACCTTGGCCCAAAAGAAATCTCAAACAAGTTAAGGATGCATTCAAACGAATATGATATTCATTCATTTGAACCTCACTCGCATTATCAAATACAAATTCAATTGATGTCTTCTTTGCATCTCTTAGATTCACATATTTCTCATAAGCAATATTATGAGCACTTTTAATTCCTCCAACATGCTTCTCAAGCCTCTCAGATTTATTCCACGCTCTAAACCCTCCAACAACAAATGCATCACCCCCCCTTGTTAATTTCAACATCCCTCTTGAACAAATAACAAACAAAACGGCGTAACCTACCGGAGATATTCAAGCCAATCCCATTTTTTGAACCAATTCAAACTAAAACGGCGTAACCTACCGGAGATATTTCTTTGAGGGAAATCATGTGTTTTTGGTTGGCAAGGTTTTTTAAGAATATATGCTCTCCTAACCGGATTTCTTTCATTAGGGGGATAATCCATTATGTTTTTCCTCAGTCCCGGGTCATGAGGAAGAAGTTCAACATCATACACCCATTCATCATCCAATGGTTCATCACAACTACTTGAACCACCTACTTCCATATTAACATCTTCACTTGGAGGGGAACTTAAAGGAGGACTTAGAGGGGAACTTAAAGAAGGAGATTCATTGCCTTCGTTAGATGTTCGTTGGGATTTCATTCTTTTAAACAATAATTCACGAAGATCGGGTTGTCTTCCCTTTGCTTTTGACTTTTTCGAACAAGGTGAACTTGAATTACTTGACATTTCCTAATTAAATTAAAAATATGACTCAATTATCAAATTCAATAAGACAACAATTTCCTAATTGTCAAACAATCTAATTATTCAATTAACATTTAACAATCTAATTATTCAAACTATCAAGTAACAACTTGCAACCAAACAAATTATTCAATTATACAAACAATTTAACTAAATATTTAATCAACTAACAAGTAACAACTTACAACAAACAAATTAACAATGAACTAATGAAGCTATGAAACTATGAAACAATTAAACAAATTAACAATTACAATTACAAATTAACAATTAAATAAGTAATGAAAGCATGAAACTCACAAGTGATGAAGTGTCAGTCGAACTGTCGAAGTATGGAATTGAAGAGGAAGAGGAAGCTGGAAGCCTGGAAGCGTGACAAGCGTCGAACTGTCGAAGGCTCGAAGCGACGAACTACGAAGCAACTTGGCTTGCCTTGCAGTCTTGCGGACTGCCGGACTGGACGAGGAAGGAGCCGTCGTCGGAGAGCAAGGAGCAGCGCCGCGGTGGGCCACTCACCACTGGGCCGGTGGAGATTTGGAGAAGGAAGAGGCTAGAGAGAGAGAGTAATTGTGTAATTGTTTAGGGTTTGTTTTTGTTTTTGGGTTTTCCTCTTTCTTCTCCAGCAGTCACGCTTCTTTCTTTTTTTTATTTATTTTTTTTAAATCAGATTGGGGGGTCCACTGCCCCCACTTGACCCTAGCTGGGTCCGCCCCTGCTCTTATGTCATGTCAAGAATACTCGTGTAATTGACTCGAAAACACTAATAATAATACTCCCTCCTATTCAACCTATTAGTCCCAATTACTTTTTTCACATTTCTGAAGACATTATAAACCTTAATATCTCTATTTATGCTTAATTAAAAATTATAAAAATTTAATATTAATAATTCTTGCATTAAAACAAATTAACTAAAATTCTACTTAATTATGTTTTAACTTATAGATTAAATGGGACTAATAGAAAGGATAGGAGGGAGTAATAAGAAAAAGAAGAATAAGAATATCAATATTTATAGTGTTTCACTTTTACAAATAGATAACTTGATATTGGTTTTTTTTTTTTTTAAATGATTTGATACTGGTTGATTCTCAACAATAACAAACTCTTTTCTAAATAGGATTAGAGAGAAATTAATACTCCATCCGTTTATAATTAAGTGCTGCATATTTTTTTTGAATTGTCTCAAATTAGTTGCTCTAAATTATTACAAAAATCTTACACAATCCAGACCTATATTAATTAAAAGAAAATAGTCGGTCTAATATTAAAAATTATAGTGTATTTAAGTGGGACGACATTGTTTTTAATACTCAACTCTATTAATATAAATTTTTATAATTTTTAATTATGAAAATTTCAAGTGTTAGATTAGTGAATGGGCAAGCACATAAAATTGACATGATAAAAATAAGAGGGAGTATTATGTGTTTAAATGATCATTTAGGATTTTAAATTGATCCATTAAAAAAATTGATTAATTATATGAGTCTATCTCATGGTGAGATAGTCTCATACATACAAGATGATTCGAATTGATTACGAATGTCAAATTTGGCAATGTTTGCTTTAGGTGCAGCACAAACTCTTCTCAAGTTTTCATATATACTTCCAATTTATACGAAAAGTGAGCGAGATTCGAACTCATAACCTCTTATCAATAAACCAAATTATTAAAAAATCTAATATGATGATCAAAACCTAAAAAAAAAATTATACTTCATCTAACAATTTTTAACAAAAAAAAAATCAAGGTGGAACATTGGCTATTTGGAATTTAGGATATGTGAGTTTAGATGTGTTCATCTACGTAATCGGGTTGATTTTGAATTAAGTATTTCTGGTCAGTTTCGCATCAACATTATTTTTCAAGATTTTAAAGTCACTTTGAAGTCGTATCAAAATCAAATACGATTACGATATCGGATAAATATATCGAATCATTAAATTTATTTGGACGTCAGTACGTGAGTTGTATTAATTCAGATATTGTAATATTTCCTGTAAGGGTATTAGTACCCTACATTGTTAAATATGAGCCATGCCTTCATATATGCATGTGTAAAATATGTAGAGTGGCCCCAACCATGTTCGAATTATTGTCCTATCGATGATAGGAGGTCGATTTGGGCGTCGATTTGGGTACTGTCAATCTGTCATTGGCTGGTTGCCTATTAAAGGAAAAATTGTCATTTACAAAACATCACCCTGTCCTAGCTATGGACTTAATAACAACAAAATATTACTCCTCTCCCCCTCATTTATCATTATTTTTCATTTTAAATTTTCTCTTGAATTTTATAGTATTGTATTTATTTTTGAATAAATTTATTATTTTCTTCATTTATACATTCTAATCAGCTAATTTTAATTTCATCCTCACATAGTCACACTTTAACCTCTTTTTCTATTTATCATCAATAATAGTACATATCCCACATTTTTTAAAACGTCTCACTTTGTCTTTAATGCTAAACGCTTCTCAAATAAATCTTTTAAATTTTATTTATTCTGTTGCATAAAGTAAAAATATTATTTTAGAGTAACCATATGCTATGTATCCTTTATTCAGTATAATATTTGTTAAAGCAAAAATTATGCAAGATTTTCACAAAATAAATATTATTAAAGTACGGATAAGATGAGAGCAAGATGAGTATTTGTCTTAACGTAATTATATGTAATAAACATGAACCATTGCCAGAGTTGACATTTACATGATTTTTTTATCTCAATATTATCTAAAAATTCTAGTTAAGGAAATAAACACAAATTTTTTTTGCAATTTATGATTGGTTATTTTATTAATTAAAAAATATATAACACGTCTATATATTCATTATGTCTCACCATGAGACATAGCCAAACAAACAACTCATTTTATGATCTAATTAATCACTTTAAATGATAAGTAATCATTATAAAATTACTATAAAAAGTGATCAGTTAAGACTGTAAAAATTATCACCTTTTAAAAATATAATTGATCACTTAAAGATCATAGTAAGTAATTAAGTTAAATCAATAAAAATAATACAGTCTGACCGTAAAATCATTTCATTAACTTTAATTTTGATTACGAACCCTTATCTCGGATCCCTTTCTTTTGAATCTCTTTCTTCCAATTTCTTTGTAATGGAGACACAAAGTAGAGTAGGAGTAGCTTACAAGCCTTAGCATATAATCTTTTGCCTGTGGGCACCTTCTTTGTTTTTTTGAGAAATCTTTTTTTGTTGTTAGTTCATGTTTACCTTGTCAATTACTAAATATTTAAATGTGATAATGTTTTAAAATATCTTAAATATTTATCTTTGTCAACAAAAAAAATTGAGTAGTTGCTTCAATTGGAAATAAACTACTTCCACTACAAACAAGAATTTAAATCTTTAAACGTTTTCAAGACTTGTATAAAATGACTAAAAAATCATCATATAACCAATAAATTAAATTGTAATACAAGTCATAATTATCAAAATATTTGTAAATTAATTACTCACTAGCTAAAACTATAACTCAATGTTTAAAATAGATTTTTAATGATTAAAACTAATATTCAGTGTTTATAATTGATTTTTACTAACTAAAAACTAATTATAGCTAATTTTAACTTATTAAAACTAATCTTTTAACTAATTTTTAAGGTGAACTAAAAAATAGTCATACTTACAATATGTTCTAAAATTGTTGAGTTTTTGTTTTAATTGCAGTAATTAAGACAACACATTAGTACATTGAGAGGAAGTGATGTTGAGGGTCATCACTCTTTTGGTCCTGAATTAGCCATATATCTTGAGTCTTTGACAATTTCACTTTTATAATTTTAATTGTTTTTGTCTTACATCTCACAACCAGTCATCGGAATTAATATATTAGGGGAACCAAACAGTTGGAACACTATTATAGTTGATGATCATCACATAACAAATATTATATAATATACTAGATAGTACCCGTGCGATCCACGACTTTATCAAATTTTCTAATGCATGGTTTCACTCTGCAAGAACTCCGACTCATTCTCTTGAAGCTCATCCTCGTTATCATAAATAATTTGCTTGCCGCAAAATGACCCGGCCCAATAGGGAAATCCCAATTCATTGGGCCTTTTGATACAATCAAATAAAAAGCCCCAGCGGTTCCGCTGAAAAAGAGGCTAATAACCGATATATGTTTGCTCATTCTGCCTATCTATCCTTTCTTAGACAGAAAAGCAAGCTAATGTGGTTAAAGGATGGTGATGCTAATACAAGATTCTTTCATGCTAGTATTAGACTGAGACAGTGTCATAGTAGCATTCTTTCAATTGAGAATTTGAATGGTGTAATTGTTAATCAGCCTGAAGATGAGGCTAATGCTTTTGTAGATATTTATATATTATAGTTATATTTCGTTTCACTCTAAACAGTTGTATACATTGCGTACATTATATCATATTTTGAATAAAAGAGCAAATGGTTCGTATCCTAAGTACAATACAAAAT
Organism: Amaranthus tricolor; assembly: GCF_026212465.1. Classification (NCBI taxonomy): domain Eukaryota; kingdom Viridiplantae; phylum Streptophyta; class Magnoliopsida; order Caryophyllales; family Amaranthaceae; genus Amaranthus; species Amaranthus tricolor. The sequence goes on along the minus strand of NC_080063.1, from coordinate 10,408,033 downwards.
TATAATTTTTTTAATAAAAAATAACATATCAATTTTTGTTAACAAAAATAACTATTAAATTAATTTATAGAAGTATTAAATATTATTACTATTAATAACACACTTCAACATCAAACATAAATACATAGAAATATGTAAAATTATTTTATTAGTTTAAACAATAAAGATAATTTTTTCTCATGTACAAGTGACTTATATAAAGATAGTCACAACCTAACTCATATTAAAATTAATCATTGCATTTAAGTAACCAAGGTCCAAGAGTATAAAAAAAAAACGAATCCTAAAATACAAATTTAATAAAATTAGTGTATTAAACTGCGTAAAAAAACAAACATTACAAAGAAATTGGAACGGAAGTAGTATCTAATAAGGACCCTATATTTGTAGCCACATAACAAATGTATTTCTTTTTATATTCAAATTTTTACTTATTTCAAGGAAACCTTTTTCCGCATTTCACTCTCTATAAAAAAGTATATAAAAACCCGAGATAAGATTTTCCTCCAATCCAATAAAAAAAATCGAGTTTTATTTCGGTTAGAATAATAATGGCTTAAACAAATAAACTTCAAAAAAAGTCCTCCAATTATTGGAAAGGAAAAGACCCAGATGGGTGAATCAACAGTAAACACGCATTTTCTTTTTCTCTGTTCCTTGTTTCAAAAGTAGAAATAAACTAAGCCTTACTTCCAAGTATTCTCCAAGACTTACGACTTAGTATCCACTATCCAGTTACGGCTAAGTTAAGCAACCCTATAATTAAGTCTTCAAAGCAAGTATCTTTCCCTTTCTTCGACTCTATTCTTCCACATATACCCCAAATCCTACATTCTTCTCTTTATTAAAAATCAGTAATGATGGGCACTTTAACTGCCTCTATGTTGATCCCATCAAAGCTTAATAAACCTTCAATTCATGATCATAATCTCTCTCTAATTCCTTCTAGAAGCAGCAGATACCCTTTCAAGAGAACCCAACCTGTATTCCCTCTTTTTCTCTGCTAAATCTTGTATTTAAATGGGTTTTTATTTTTATTTTATAATTTTTCTGGGTTTTTTAAGAAATTGTTCCTATAATTTATGGATGAATGAATGATGATTGATGATCAGGTGATGAGATTGTTTGGGCCAGCAATATTTGAAGCATCAAAATTGAAGGTATTGTTTTTGGGATTGGATAATGAAGAAAAACACCCACCAAAGTTACCAAGAACTTATACTCTTACGCATAGTGATATCACCGCCAAGCTCACTTTGGCCGTCTCTCAAACTATAAACAACTCTCAGGTAACATTAGCCTTGACTAGGCTCTGTATTTTCATATGTACACTTTTTGGTTTCAATAATTATAACATTTGACTTTTTACCGATACTCCTTCCGTTTTTTAATGTTCTTTCCGTTTAGAATATTCTATTTTAAACAGAGAAATTTAATTAAGTATTTTAAGACATGAAGATGATAAAATATATAATAATTCCTAATCAATCACCGTAATTTGTAAATCATCATAAAAAGATAAAAAAAATAATAATAATAAAATAAACAAAACATAAATTAAAATAATAATAATAATAAAATAAACAAAACATAAATTAAAATAAAAAAACTCTCATCCTATTAAATCCTACCATATAAGGGTGTTTTGTTAACTTCACAAATGACCGTTATTTACTAATACTTTCTCATAAGATATATCCATGTGAGATTTTATTAGATTCGTTTTAATGTATACTTTTTTATCATATATTTTTATAATTTTTTATAATGCGTATTTAGAGACATTGAGGCTTGAAAGTTGCTTTAAAAAAACTATGTAAAAAATAAATGGAAAGAATAAAAAAGAACAAGGAAGTATGTTCTTTCGCTATTGAATTATGTATATCTAAAAATTATAAAAATTAATATTATCAAAATATTTTATTAACAAGAACTATAAAAAATTAATCATTATATATAAAATAAACTTGAATGATACAATAATTGTAATGCGGAGTAAGTAATTAGCAGAAACTAAATGTTATGCAACTTATAAATACAATTGAATTTTATCTTTTGTTATCCACCAATTTGTTTGATGGATTTATATTCCTCCCCTTCTATGGAAATTGCAAACATTTACCTTAACAACTTGTTTGGTTGTTTTGGGTAATATAGGTGGGAATGATAACATAAAAATTGTGTGATTTTAGTAAAAAATCTATTTACATTTTTTATGGTTATGTTTGTTATACATTAATCATAAATCATTTAACCGAAATACGGTCTCAAGGTCTCAAATAAGAGTAGCCGTTTTGGTTTTAGCCTTGTGGCTTATGTTAATTTAAGTAATTACAATTATAATAATAATAATTATTTGCAAGGGTGTTAATATGATATGGGTGTTTAAATTAATAATAAAAAATGCAGTTACAAGGATGGGCAAACAAATTTTACAGAGATGAGGTAGTAGCAGAGTGGAAGAAAGTGAAAGGAAAGATGTCATTGCATGTACATTGTCATATATGTGGTGGTCATTTCTTCTTAGAGTTGTGCGCTCCTCTGCGTTACTACATCTTTTACAAGGAACTCCCTGTGGTACGTATCCTTCATCCATACCTTCTTCTCATGCTCCCTTTTAATCTGCGCCACGCCTGAAATGAGGGTTAGATAAAATTGAAACTCATGACCTAATTGACTGCTACTCAATAATTGGACTTGTGAAAATTAGGGATGCTTTTTACAATGTCTTGACTACAAAATTGAATTATAAACATATAATGTTAAACACATACATTACATTACCCCAATGTTATTAAATGGCTCCAACGTTATGTGGAATTTAAGGGTCGGATATATGCAATCTTACCCTTGTTAGTGATTAGACTAACAAAGGTTGATGTTGTTTCCGATAACCTTTGATAGCAAATATCATGTGCAACTTTCACATAAAAAGTGCACATGATTTATAGTCATTTTAATATAGTCTATTATAATCCAAAATTAAAATTCTATAAATCTTTGACTCCAACAAAATAAGGGTCATATTAACACATAAAAGTACTAGATCTTTTTATTAATATTTGTGGTGATCTTCAAGCCTAAATTTGGTAAACAGGAACATGTGATATGCCTATTAGTTAATAGGTTGAGACTGTATACATTTGGGTGGGGTTCAAAAATCAAATATCTATTACTGTATATAATATATTTTAGGGTCTAACCATCAACTTAAACAATACTAACATATTTTTTAAATGGATAGAAAAATGGGTCATGGTGAGAGTTCTATGTCTATCCCATAGAATATGTTATATACTCTAACATAATACATGGATACAACAATGGGTAATGGGCCATGGGCATGGGAAGCCCGAAGCTCTAGTTTTGTATCTTTTTTAAAGGCCGGTACCCACTAATCTCTATTCAACAATACATCGGGTTGGATTTTTAGATCCGGTGTGTTGAATTTGATTTTTCTTTTTCGCGTTTATTTTGGATTTTAATGAAATACATGATTAAGGTGTGTTGAAATGGACAGGTACTGAATGCATTTGTACATGGAGACGAAAAACTGTTCAACAACTACCCAGAACTACAAGAAGCTTCAGTATGGGTGTATTTTCATTCAAGTATTCCAAAATTCAACAAAGTAGAGTGTTGGGGCCCACTTAAAGAAGCAATGGACCCTACATCGAAAACTAAGATGATGACGATGAAAAATCAGCAACAGGAAATTCAAGACGTAAATGATCAAGAACGAGAACGAGAACGAGAAGAAAACGAAGAAAAAAAAAATTGTAAAATAAAATGGGAAATGATAGAGCCTTGCACGGAACCATGTAGATGTTGTTATCCACCTACTAGTTTGATTCCGTGGACTCCTTCACACTCAATAACTGATGCAGATAACCAAATTCTTAAGCTTCCTGGTAGTGATTTGTCAATTCCTTCATCTGGGTCCCGCTAAATATACTCCTATTTCATTAATCTTCATTTAATTTGTATATATATATATATATATATGGTAATTTTATAATTAATTAGTAGTAATTAGTAATTAGTATTTAGTACCAAGAATTTGGTGGGTTGATCAAGCTTACTTCATTATATGTCCTTTTGATTTTGCTGCACAATTCGGAAAAAGTTCTGTCGAAAGGGAAGTATATGTTTGTGTTAATATCAAACATACCCTTGATTAAGGGGTTAATGTTTTAGGGATTATGGATTTCATTTCTTTCTTTAGTGTGCATATATTTAATTTTTCATAAGAAATTTAGGAAGTGATCATATGCAATCATATAGGATTTTAATTTCATCAAGTTTGAATATGTATGTAGTTTTCTGCTGTCAAGTTTGATTGATGTGAAATCCAATTTGATAGTTAAGGGTGTTGATTATCCAATGCAATCAGGGGCGGATTCTGGGCTCAAACTTCTTAGGTGCATATATCATCAAATTTCTTATTATTTATTCGTACTAACCCAAATCTTATTATACAAAAATTTGACGAGATTGTCGCAAGTTAAGACGAAGTGTAGGCTGGCCTATTTTACGTGCGTGTAACAACATTTTATCTGGACATTTATCAATTTTGACCTTAAAGGTATCAATTTTTAAAATTGATACCTTTAAGGTCAAAATTGATACTTTTAAAGATCAAAATTGAAAAATACCTAAAAAATTAAAAAAAATGCTCAAATTATTTCATTTGCAAATTGGACCGGCCCAAATTGACGGTCTCGTCCAAGACTAACTGATCTTATTATTAATCACAATTCCATTATTTACACCAATAACACTTTCAATATCTCCTAAGAAAGCGCTTTTTCCCTTAAACTCATTACTTTTCAATAATTTCATAACTTAAGGCAAAATCCTTTTCCTCAAATCTCCTACTCTTCCACCCAAATTTGCACCATTAATGGTTCCTAAGGTTAATAAATAATAATAAGTAAATCAGTAAATGTGTAAAGAGAATTGATGTTTTAAATCAAGAAACCTAATTTTTGGGATCTCAAAATCATACCTGAAGTTGGACTCAAATTAAGAAGGTAGTGTAGCCTTGTAGTCGATTCAGCAGCCAGCGTTCAGCGCGGAAGATTGAGGCAGCGGCTTGAGCAGCAAAGGAAATGCATTTGGTTCTTGGGTTCTAGGGTTTGTTGTTGCTGAAGGAAACTCATTTGTAAGATTTGTCGTTGCTGAAGAAAGTCGCGTATGGCTGTGCAAATGAAGCAACTATCAAAAAAAAAAATTGACCATGGAAGGCACGAGCCACCATGCGCCCCCAAGTAAATCCGTCCTTGAATTTAATATTACGGAAATCAGAATTCAATTCAATACGAGAAACTAATATCATGTCATGTTTTTGTTTAAACAAGTCTTATATCACAAAATTAGAACATAATATAACCATAGAAGTGAAAGAAAAAATCAAGTTAATCCATCTTAATGCAAACAAAAAACGTCAATAAAGTGTTTCAAATTCTGTTTACGGACCATTTCTGTACACAAGGTTCACAAAGTGGTACGAGACAAAGTTTCAGGTTTCACGCTTCAATAATCCGATCCCAGTATACATATATATATAGTACTCGTGTGGTTGCGGATGGCTTATCACTTCAATTTCGTAACTACATAGGTATTTTAACGCTAACAAGTATATTACAGCAAAGAAACTTATGTCTTTCAATCGTGAATCTCCGCCCTTAGACATGAACAACAATAATATAGGAAAAAGAAAGGAAAACGGATGCGTAACGAGAAAATGAGAACAAAGATAGAAGAGGGATGATCGTTCTATTTACAAAAACAATTGAATAACTAACACCGTGATCTACAGGCTACAGCAATTTGTGCCGCTATAAACAGTTTATTTTTCTGTATTCTGTAGCAATGGAGTTAGCAAGGGTGTAACTCCGTAACTCCGATTTCTATACATGTAACTAAACAACATATAATAGCGATTTCCCCAAACTATGGTACAAAAATTCTTAGTCCCCACTTGCTCGAGATGTGAGATGAGTATGGCAGTCGGTCTAGCAAGCTTCCAAGTATGTTGTAAGGCTTGCCGGAGGTGGACAATTTTGTCGTCACTCTCCGTTTCTCGTGGAACCTCGTATTGAGACTTCAAGAGATGAGTGAACTTTTGTTGCTTATTAAATACATTGTTTTCACTTTCAACGAAAAGAAGAAAAATGTGTAGATGTCACCGGATTTGAGCTCTTCCAAGTGAAAGAAATCCAAGCTCACTGTCGGTGTTCTGCGTGTATAATAAGGTCTTGTTAAGATATAGCAAAAGAGAGCAGAAACATCAACATGCAAAGTTCTCGAAAGGCATGATAGAAGATTAAGGTGCTACGATATTGGCAATGCAGTAACAATAGAAGAATCGGACGTGGCAGAAATTATCTCCTCTCATCCCCTCGAAACCAAAACCAACTTTAATTACCACCACGAGTCTAGAATCATCCACATGATCGTTATTACTAAGATCATCATCATCTACCGCCAAAATACCACAAAAACGACCTACAACAATCGCTGAGATACTAGACACCATAATAATCCAAAATTCAATGCATCACGTATTAAAACAATACAATCCCATACATCATGAGATTTTCATTAACCTAAAATACCATCATGTTGCATCCTTTAAAATATGGCTCGCCCATATTTACTAATAATACAATCTTAATAAGAGCATATAAAGCTCTAAATACCATCAAAAGAAATCCATGTACTTCTAGGAAACACCATTAACATAGTTTTTAGTATTAAATGGTAATGGAAAGTGTAATTTTGGTAGGAAAAGCCCTTGACAAGTCTAATGGTTATGTTTATTCTACTTTATCATCTCATTTTCTTCACAAAATGCATTCTAATGCATTACCATTTAGAGAGGTATTATTAGGTGGTAATGGAAAATTATGAAAAAAAAACTTTTCTATGATTAAAGTTCATTATCATGGGAATGGTATGGTACATTTTATGAAAACTACACTACAAAGCGTCCTCATTACTACCATAGGTACCAACTTACAAATGATAAAAAATGACTTGAGTAGCATATCCGGTCAATAAGTATAGGGCTGAAAACTATATAGTTCCACTTGTCATGTGTGAACACACAAAAAAAAAAAAATACATTTGACATAGAGTACATAACTAACCTGAGACTTTGAAGAAGGGAAGACATTCCAAAATCTAAGTGTTTCATCTCCTGCTCCAGTTACAATGGTCTGCATAAACCCATCATTAAGTGTCAGAAAAAATATAATAATCCATGAAATTGCACTGATAACCTTTTACATACATCAACTCAAAGAGAAGAAAAAAGAGGGGGTGTGGGTTTTAATATTAAAGTGACAAATAATGAAAAGTTACCTGTCCATCTGGTGAAACTGCAAGATAGAGAACCCTATATGAATGTCCAGTAAGAGTTGCTAACTGTTGTACAAGAAAAAGAGACGTTAGAAAAAAAAAACAAATGATTTTTAATAAAATAAGTTTCTGACCGTAGCATGATATATAATACCTTGGACATGCTAGGATATTTCCAAACAATTATTTGATTTTGGGAGTATCCATGGGTGCTGACAAGTTCATTTACATTTTTTGACCAAGCAAGATTGCAAACCTGCAGTAGAAATAAGATCAATCTATCAGAAGTGCACAATCCAAGATCAGACTTTAATGCACATATTGTTAAAAACTTTGAAGAATAAATGAGAAATTGTTATTGTATAATAAAATTTATGTATAAGAAGGCTAAAGGTCATCAAAGAAATAAGAGAGTAACAAATTCCAATCTCGGTGATCTTGGGTTCAATTCCAACAGTAATTTCTCATTGATTCTTTAGTGAGGTTGCGTATGCAACCCCAAGTATACAGCTAGCCACTGCTTGTTTATGGTTATGGTTCATCCTCAAAAAAAAAAAAAAGAACCAAGTGAATTCATGTGCGTACAATAGAAGGAATGGCGAGCAGCATTGCAAAGTCAGAAGCAAGGTCATCACCATCCCTATCTTCTGTAAATTTGACAACATGGGTCCCTGACGTGAAGAATAAAACAAGTACGTGCATGAGTGTGAACTATCCTAATTAAAATAGCATTCCAATTTGAATGTTTTAATTAGCTTGAAATTAGTATTCTGATTAGATTAGGATTAATTATTCTAGTTAGGTTAGTGGTGTTATATTAGTAGTATAAATACATAGATGTAGAGGAGTAAAATTCAGATGGCGTTGGATTGACTTAAATACAACATTTTTTCAAGCTATTTCTGTCTTTTGGTGAGAGAAGCCAATTGTTTACAAAAACCAATTGATCTTATTGTGAGTGTAGTGAGAAAGATTGTCCAATTGGTATGGTATTGAGTAATCCACCAAGGTGCACTGAAGAGTGACATTTAGTTTAGGGAGTAAACGTTATAAACAGCCCACTTAATCTATTCGTTGTAGCAGATGAGAAATCCTTCATATCTGGATTCGCACTTAAACTAGTCGAGTAATCCTAGTGGACGGTCCATATTTGGTATCGCAACAGATTAAAGGAGCTTCGCAAAGCATTTCATGGGACATTTGAGTTGAAGTACACGCAGTTGCGAAAGAATCTTCAAATTTTGTTCTCGCAAGTAAATTTCAATTTTTTTGTGGTAATTTAATCTCGGTAATTCTTTAGACTTCTTATTGATCTTTTGAAATAGTTAAATTAGCATTACAGAATTTACAGAAGAAAAAAATCATGATTAACATTGCAGGCAAGCATAAGATTATGTATTACGGTGAAGCAAATAAAAATTTGGAAGAGATTTTGAGCAGATAAAAATTGATCCTTTTGCCTGAAAGTTGTAACTTTTGTTGCTAATTTGGTATTTTATTAAGAAATTTAATATTAGTGGAAATGATTTTGTAATTGGGTTCAATATATTTGAAGTAGCTACAGTCAAACAATAGGCGACATTCTTGCTATTTTCAAGTGGATCTTACTCAGATATTCTGGGCAAGACTGATTGTATAGCATTCCTAGGAAGGTTCGAATTGTTTAGAGCAGTGCTTTCTGTGTTCACAAACAACAAAGCCGATTCAGAGTCGGTTGAAAACAGCATGTGTGTTTCCTTACTTTGGTTTCAGCGGGTTATAATGGTATATTGTTGTAGTTCGTGTGGGAGTTAGGACACGATAAATTGTATCCTTGGTCTTGTACTATTGGTAGAAGTCTAATTGGACTTTTCCAAAGAAAGAATTTCCGCGAGTCGAATCAACTTCGGAAATGGTTCTTGAGATTATGAAGCATCTTGATGCAATTCAGAAAACGTTTAGCTGAGGTTTATGGAAATAGTTGCTAATGAATAGATTTTCAAAGAGGTTCCTAAAGATGTTACTGTTGAGCTCAAGGAAGTTGCGCAAGATGGTGTGTATTAGCTCTAAAAGCATTAAAATATGTTGTCCTAGAAATTAAATTAAATGCAGATGAAAAACCTAATCGGTGTACTACGATTTTTGATATGTTTTTTGATCCACCAACGTTCATCCCTAGTTACTTATTGCTTGAAAACATAGTTAGGGAATATTTTGAAGCTTCTATGCCATTATTAAAGGGTCGGAACTTGGAGAAATGCACAAGGACTCTCAAGCTCAATGCCTAAAGGTTTGAAGTCTTTGAAGACTTTCCAATGAAAGCTGAATTAATAAAAAATGGGTTGCTTCTTGAATCTCATATTGTTGGCATCTTCGTAACAAAACTCAAGTAAGATTTTTTCTTACGAAAGGGAGTGTGCCAAATAATCATATAGATGCAAAAGGTCTAGGTCCAACATACGGATTGTTGAATATCAATGGTATATTTAACTTATGGGTATGGTTCATTCTCCATATAAAGAACTTATGAGTTTAAGTGTGTACGATGGAAGGAATGGTGAGAAGCATAATAAGCCAAGAGCATTGCAAGCACCACACAGCTTGCAAGTTGATGTATGATCCGTGGACTATCCTAAACAGATTAGTATTCTAAGTTCATTTTCTAATTAGGTTACAATCAGTATTCTAATTAGATTAGAATAGAATTACTTCTTCTGGTTTAATTAAAATTAACTTATACATGTCAATTGTCAACTAACTCTCTCAATAAGCTCTTTTACCAAACACTATTTTAGCTTATTTGACTAAATGAATCAAATAACAAGTTCAACCAGCCAAAAATCCTCCAACCAGCTCATTAACATAACACCCCCGATATCTTCAATTGATGTCTCCAAAAGATAACCCCATTCATAGCTAAGACAAAATGTCCTCACATCCTCACATTTTCTCATAATTCGTATCTCCATCCTCACATTTTCCAAAGTTCATCTCTCCTTCAAACTTTCTCTTACTTTACCTCTCTGCACTCTGCCAACTACCAATTTCCATGCAAATTCCTTATGTACAAATGCTTGAAGGGAGTAATATGTCATTTAAAATCTTTCACCAAAAACTAATATATGAAATCTACAACCTTAAGATTGAAACCCACTACTACTATTCACATAATTGTTTACAGAAGAAAGACTATTGGATCCTTCACGCTATTCACCAAGACCAAAAAAAAAAAAAAAACACACACATAACCATGAAAAAACTAATGAACAATCTTTTACAAGCTGACGTTTTAAAGGAAGTGGCATCCATAGCTCCTTATTGACAACAAATGAGGTCAGTAACTAGGAAATCTCTAACTAAAACAGTCATCACAATCAACCACCCTCTGTTTAAAAAACCCCAAACATAAAACATCATGGTGTCTATAAGAGGAGTTTTACGTTGCCAATCTATTATACGTATGTCCTCTTAGAGCTTCTCTAATCTTTTGTATACAGCAAAACTCGAGTAATCCTACAATAATCTACAATGTAATGCCTGGAGGCTTGGTGACGTCTCATAATAGAGCTATCTAAAGTAAATGTGAAAAGGATGTATAATTTTCACCAATGATCTGAAGTGCAACTGGGAAAAAATGGCTATTGCTAAATACTTTTAAAACATTAGCACTACAGAGAAGTTTCACAACTCAAAACATTTCATATATAATGTTATGAAGAGAAGAAAGCCCGAATCCAAGAATACATATTAAGAAGCAGGGCACAGATAGGAAGGCAAAGAATTAACTTAAAATTTACTAATAGAGGACGCAAGCAAATGTGAAAAACAAACCTGACTACCAGTGTCCATGCATCCCAACTGTGAATTAGTAGTTGTATTCCAAAAACGGATGCATCGATCGGCAGTACCACCTCCGGACGCCAGAAGCCCGTGTAGATGGGGAGACCAAGCAATTGCTTTTACCGCCGCTGTATGCTCTGAGTACTTTAATACAGGTTGAGTTGAATGTTGGTTCCACACAAATAGCTGAAGGGAAAAAGGCATTATAGATGTAAATATGTAATTCAACAAACAACGTGAAAGTAATTGTGACACGACACAAGAAACATAAGAGACTCACTCTGTTGTCATTCCCTCCTGATGCTAGCTCACGATTGTCATATGACCACTTGAGGCCACAAACCTATTAAAACAAGTAGCTTATCAGCTCCATTACAAAAACTAAACGATGGACTTCAAATTGCCTTTTTTTTAGATATAAAAACATCTAAGACTCCAAGACAAATTATAAAGAATGAATATCTAAGAGAGAAACAAAACCTGAATAACAATGAAGCTGTAAAATACAAACCTCTGACTTGTGTCCAGTTAATTTGCTGACATAATCATCCTGAGCTCGTATATCCCTAAGGAATATATTCTTATCTCGGCTACCAGAAGACAATACAGATGAACTCCATGCCAATGCACCCACACGGAATCGATGACCCTCCATAGTTCGAACCCTTTTACAGCGTGAAGCATCCCAAATCTGGATAAGCATTTCCACATATCAATGCCACTATTCCGTTACACAAAGCAATCTATATAGACTATATTGTAATTAGGTTAAAAGCAATTATAATATATGGAATGGAAACAATACTATTCAGTTAAAGCAAGCATTAATTACATGGACTTTTCCATTGTTTGAACCAACAGCCAGATGAGTCCCTCGTTGAGCCCATCCAACGGAACAAACACTGTCATCAATCCCCAAATCACACAATTTAGTCACCTGCACATACAGTCATTCGAATTATGGCGACAAGCCGACAAACAATATCAGTGTAGACCTAAAAAGAAAACCTCCAAGGAAAACCTATACATAGATATCAACAAGCTTAAACCAAATATCCTAACAAACAAAATCATTCTTAATAGAAAAACTACAAAACTTCACCAAAATCCAAATCAATATATCCCATATTGGCCCCAAACAAATAAAACATCTTTTAGAAGAGATCAAAATTTTAACAACATACCTTGCTACTGCAAGCGTTCCACAAATAAACACAATTGCCTAATCCCACAGCAAGTACATTGTGTGAAGACCAATCTACCAAGTTCAAATAAAAATCATCCTGCAATGCTGGGGCATCCAATACCTAATACAGAAAATCATCAAAATCCAACATTATCAAACACAAGATCAACATATACCCAAACAAACTCCCAACCCAAGAAATAAATTCCAATAAATCTCACCAACTAGAATACAACAATCAAAGATCCAAATTCTTGAACAGCTACCTTTTCAATTCCTAAACTACCAGTATTTGAACAGTCAGACAAAAAAAACACCCAAGAAAGAAACTTTCCGTCAAATTCAAGTCAATTTCTATCCCCAAATCATATATTGCCTCACAATTGGACAAAATTAACCCATACCCAAATCCAATTAACAATTTTTAAGTCAATCAAACAATGAATAATACAAAAAAGAAACAACTATAATTCAACAAAAAAGAAATTTTACCTTATACGGTGATCTGGGTACTTTCCTTGGAGTCTTAACCGGGCTATAACTAACACCCGGAAGAGCATCATCGGGACCAAAAGGCATCAACGACGGCAATGCCCGTTTTGTTTCGGATTTAAACCGGAAAATATTTCGATTAGGTGGGCCTTTGTCAGGCGTACCCGGGAAGAAACACCCAGCATCAGGCCCAAAAAGGGCGGCCCGAAGAAGGGTGGTATAAGTACTATTAGAATCTTCCCGAACCCCATCGGATTGCTTAATACTCTTAGGAGAAGAATGAGAAGGACTAACATTGAAAAGAGAAAAATTAGAAGAACTTCTAGAAGGAATAAATCTATCACTCAAAATTGTTCTTGAAGGAGATGGATAGTGATGAGAATTGATCATACGATCGATGATTTTAGATGGAGTAGCGGGACCCTCATCAATTTTATCAAAATTAAGGGAAGGACGAGCAATTTTTGATGGGTAATTGATAAGAAATGATGATTTTGAAGATTGTAATGGAGGAGAAGAATTGAGATCTTCCTCCATTGATGAAAAAAAAAAAGATGTAGATTTAGATTGATAGAAGGAAATTAGATGGGGATTTAAGGGAAGAAAACAAGATCTACACCATGTGAGGAAGAGTTGGTAAGAGAAAAGAAAATACAGGGAAGAAAAATGGAATTTTCACCTATGCAATTTGTCGACTGACTGTTAATTTTTCCCGGGAAAATTAGGGTTCTTTGATGAGGGTATAACTATGCTTTGCGGGAATTTTTTTACATTTGGGGATTTTTTTATTATTATTTTGCATTTGGGGATTTTGAAAAATTAGTGTATTTAGGGATGAAATGGGGCCCTTTTGATCAACAAAGTCTATTTAGTGACTTGTAGAGAACTTTTGGATTTAAAATTATTTGTATTTTTGGATTGTTTGAGGAATTGTCCAAATAAAAACTTTCTTAATTTGAGTTTACTTTTGCTTTGAGTGGAGATTAAAGAAAAAGGGAGATGATAGGTTGCCATATTTATAAGATTTTATCAAAATTTCTAAATGATGAATGTTGGTTGCTGTTTGTATTGTTTATAAAAGTACTTGTCATGTAATGGATGAGTGATAGTAGCAATTGTATGTAATGGATGAGTGATAGTGGCAAGATTGAGATAGGTTTAGTTTGCATTGGCTATATGATAAAGTTATTGTACGCTGGTCTGGTAATTTTAAGTATATAAATGATTATTTCAATTTTTTTATTGTCTGAATTATTGTTTATTCTAGAATAATTTAAACTTAAAAAGAGTATCTTTTTAAAATGATGTCATTTAAAATGTTAATCAATGAACTACTTGTTGTTTTACATATAAGGTATTGATTTCTTTCTTTTATTTTTGTCCACTAGGAATGATTACGAGCTTGAGATCCATTTGGACTCACCTTGAAACAAATTTCAATTAGGGTCTAAATCGCGTTTTGTAGAATTCAATGAATCATAATCGAGTTTGAATCCAATAAAAATAATTACATTTGATTTAGGCTCTTGGTTTTGAAAGATAAATCCAATACATGTTTGACCTGAATCCTCCCATGACCCATATAAGATTCATTTTAATCCATACACGATCTATATACATGTTTTAGATCATTTTGACGTTGGAGGCGTTAAACCCTATGGTTCTAAGCAAGTGTCCAAATCTTCTAATCTTTATGGGTTAGAGTTCGCATCTAAGTCAACTCAAAATAAACGAATCTAAAGATAGTTGAACCTAACAATCCAATTTATGTTGTTTATCATCTTTTCATTATTTAACTCCTAAAATGGCTATTAAACCTCATAATCTAGCATCACAAACACCAAGTAATAGGTAACTACTAATGGTGACCGCAAAAAATCAATAAGTGTTATTTATTAAGCATTTTATCCTCACTTATATACATTCCCAGAACTTTTCAAAAAATAATTTATTTCAAGCACACTTAGTTGTAGAGTTTATAACAAATGAGTTATCTTGAAAAGAAGATAAATCAGGTTGATATTGACTATACTAACTACTATATTCATTTTGAGACCCCTTTGATGTTGAAACTTGAAAAATATTAAGATTAACCCAAAGTAAAAAAATTATACTAATTAATCTATTTAATTTCTTAAAAAAATGGGTACATCTAAAGCAAAATACATAGATTTTGATGAGAAATTATGTGATTTCTAGAGAGCAAATAATAGAAGTAACATTAAAAATGAAAATAACACATTTCACATTAATGAAAATAATGGGTTACTTCAACTTTCACGATTGAACTAGATTGTAATGAGAACTACATTTAGTAATGTGGCATGTACCTTGTATCTAGATGTATTTGGAAAATAAAAAAATTGAGATTCCAAAAAAAACTACTCCAAGAAAAGTTAATTATTACTAGTAGTTAGCATCTTATTCCTAATTTATTTTAATACTATTTGGCGAGGGCAAGTATGTCATTATACTTATTTATTACTCTCCCTCCGTTCTTTTTTATCTTTTACTTTGGGTTTTTCACACATATTAAGGAAGATAGAATCTTTGGATTTTAGTAGGTATTATTTTAATTAAATAGTAGTGTGAAGTAATGATTGTATTGGAAGTATGAGGTTGTAGTGGGTATTATTTAATTAAATAGTAGTGTAAAATAATGATTGTATTGAAAGTATGAGAAAGAAAATAATTATAAATAAAAGAAAATGGATACATTAAAAGAAAAAGAGGGAGATTTAAGGGGTAACAAAGTGGGATAAAAACTTTTTAAAAATAGAAAGTATTTTAAAGTGGAAAAACTTTTGAGACCCGTTATAGTAATGTGGAAGATCAAAAAAGAACGAAAGGAGTACATTTTGCCAATTAATCCCTTCTATCTATCTATACAATATAATATACTCCCTCATATTCATCTTAAGTGTTTTATTACTTAAAATTTTAAATGTGCAGTTTTAAATGTGAAATTTTCCAATAAAAAATTTAAAAAATTATTTAGAATATTTTACTGATTTTATAATAATGTCAAATTTTAATTAACCATGAATAATCTTATGTTAAGGTCACCTACCCAAAAAAATGTTGCCCAAATGATTTCTGTGGGTTAATTATCAAAAAAAAAAAATACAAAACTATTGAAATTAATTTAGAGGTAAAATAAACAACCAAAAAACAATGACTTGTTTAATTTTTTTTTTCTTATTTCTTGTTTTCATATTTTGCTAATTTAATATATATATATATTTTTTGCAAAATATAATTTTTTACCAATCATTGGTTATCTAGATGTTCTCTTACCAAACAACCCTTATATTAAAATTGTTCATGATTATTAATTAAAAATTGAAATTATTTTTAAAAAATTAGTAAAAAAAAATTTAATTATGTGAAGAATTTTTCTTAAATAATTTACCTATGACCTGATATATCATTACTTAAAAGAAAAATAGCATAAATCATCTAAAGTGGAAGACAACACATTGAAAATTGTTTCATTCCCTAAAAAAGAAAGCATGTGAAATATGAATGACGCCACCCTCCCCCTTGAGACACGATTATAATAACACTAACATTTTGGGTAGAAAAACATGGTCCCAATTTGCTTTTTGCCATCAAATGCAATTCTATATACAGTTCATACTTAAGAGTCATGACGATAAAATAGCCAAGACAAAGAAAAGAGCTAATCTTGTGAATTGTGAAACATCGTCTCACCTCAAAACCAGAAAGTATATATATATGAATTAATAATTTATGTTAGTTAGATTATTTAACTTATATATGATGAGGCGCATCTCATAATAAAATATTTGATATGTTTCTAATCGTATAATATAAAAACATCTTATATAATTATGAATTTTACACATGTGGTAGGGTTTATTTAATTTTTTTCTAGTTGCCCGATCCTAGTACAACTTATTTTTTGTTTTGCAGGTGATTTTTCCAACATTATCTTGGTGCTACTCATCTCTCATTTCCAATGCTCTCACTACTTGGGGATTTAATTCGATTGCGCACATTTGTCCTACTCTCTTCCTTGAGGGGGTATGGGTACGATATATATGTCCACTACCTCTTCTCATGTACCTTGACTTTAGTGCGTGACATTGGGCTGATGACCAAGACGAAGATCAAGACATATGGCAGACAACGTTGTATAAATGGTATTTTATAAATTCTATCACTTTTAAAAAGTCACCCTTTTTTTAATTATATGAAATGAAATGTCGTTTATGATACGTCTATATTTATAATGATAATTATAATATAAAAAATCCTTCTCTTTTATTTTTTCAAACACCCAATAAAATTTAAAATCGACCTTCATATAAGACGTATTTCTTTCATTTTACCCAGGATCCTAACGGAGTAGTAATAAAGAGAAAGAAATTGGAAAATTCATGGGGACGAGAATTTATGATCATATTCATACTCATTTGACTTTATTTTTATTGTTTTGCATAGCTAACACATTCTTGTTGAGTATACATAGGAGCTGGAAGAATTGAGGTCAATTGCCACTTTGCCAGCTGAGTCCTGTCTTCATTGATCAAGACTAGAAAATTCTATAGTCCAACTATTAGAAAATAATATCTATCGTGTTTTGTAGTTAACAACTTTTTGTAATAAGGTTATATATTCTCTCTTATAAAGTCAACTATATTTTACAATTTACTTCACTTTTAATCACAAAATATAATCTAAAATGGTGCTATAAATGAGTTGGATTAAGGAGCATTTCTTATAATGTATGCTAGAATAATATTTCATAACATAAAAATTAAATCTTCTTTCAATTGGAGGGCATGTACCAATTTTAAATATAGATCTTAAATTCGACTCTCATCTAGTTCTTCTTATTAATGGGTAAAATCCTGACAATATCCTATTGAGAGGAAATATACTATCCCTTCCGTCTTTTCTTGTATTGTCTCATTTAGTTTGATACACGTATTAATTTACTTATTTAAGTTTTAATATTTGTAACATAATTTAAAATTTTAAAAAAATAATATTATCATACTAATAATTTTTGCATGGAGTGAATCAACAAATAAGATCTCACTTATGTTTTAACTTATGAAATATAAAATACAACTTAAAAATGATTGGTAAATATAATCGAACATAAAAACAATATTGATATGAATATAGGAATTAACTAAATATAAAAAAAAGTTAAAATGCAATGGATTATCGTAATAAAAAGTTTAAAGTGCTGAAGAAAGAGGGGCAGTGATAATCAAACTCATAATCTAACTTGGAGAAAGTGTTACTTGCTTTAACTACAATTAGGGAAGGTTTTGAGCATGTTTAACATGTTAGATTGCACAAAGCCTTAAAACATTAGAAATTTCAATATTATATTATATAGTATATGTTAAGTATTTAAAGTACAAAGTTATTAGAAAAATATCACGATTTTTGAAATTGCAATAAATTTTTAAAAATTTATTTTGTGAATTTTAACCCCCAACTTTGATTACAACAAGACATGATAGTCCACCCCCAAGTTTTGAATAAAGTTGATGGTTGAACCTTGATAGGTGATAGCTTGCAACATACTCTTTTTTAAGGTACGTAGTACGCGAAAGGCAAAGGCCCAAAAGTATCGCAATTAAAAAGTAATATGTAAGCCATGACGGAACTTGCTCCTTTTTCCCCTCTTCTTTATTGCATTGTATAATATGCTTATAGAAACTCATGCGCTTTTTTAACCATTTACATATATAAATATATAATCTTAAAACATAAAATCATATATATATATATATATATATATATATATATATATATATATATATATATATATATATATATATATATATATATATTAACTCTGTAAATAAATGCTAGTCTAAAATACTTCAATGATAAAGATATTAATCAAGATCAAATATCATGTTATTTTTTATTAGCCAATAAATAAGTTTTATTTGACAAACTCTCTTTAATTGTAACACTAAGATTTCAAAGCTTTTTAGTATGATGTATAATGTCATTTTTCATTAGCCAATAAATAAATTTCATTTGACAAATTCTCTTTAGTTGTAACACTTGGAATTTTTAAGTTTTTTAGTATAATGTATGATTATATACTCTCTTTGTTTCTTAAAGACGTTCTAATTTGCTATTTTTGGGTGTTATATTTGTTGTTTCCATAAAAAATATTACTATTTATATCACAAATTTTGGACAAATATAACCTTATTCATCTTCATTTTAAAATTTTTATAATGTTTATGATCTCCACATATCTTCTACTAACTTCATTTTAACATTTTTTTTATTTTTTATAGTCTCCATATGTTTCCCACTAACTTTATAAAAATATTTTTTTTAGTTTTGGTCCCGATAATTTTTCCACTAACTTTCTTTTCATATTTTTTAATGTTTATATACCTTACGTTTCTTCCATCAAATCTATTATTCAATTTAAATAATACTCTATTCGTTTCTTAAGGAAGTTCTCACAAGGAATTTTCACGGTAATTAAGAAAAATATAATTTTATTGAATGATAAATTTGATATAGGAAAAGCGAAACCATTCATTAACATTAAAAAATATATTTAAAAGTTAGTGAAAAAATATAGGGACCACAAATAATAAAAAATATAATTATTTAATGAGAAATATGTGGAACATAAGAAATATAAAAATGTTAAAATGAAGTTAATGGAAGATTTGTGAGGAGTAGGGATCATAAACATTAGTAAAATATTAAAACGAGAATTAACAAGGCCATTTTAGTCCAAAATTTATTATTTAAATAGAAAGATTCATTATGGGAACAACAAATAAAACACTCAAAAATAACAAATGGAAACTTTTTTAAGGAACGGAGGAAGTATATTCAATATCTAAGTGATTCAGTGAATATTTCTGGTAAAAACTTCATTAAGGAACGAAAATAGTAAATAAAATCATTTTAATTAAGAAGCCATATTAAATTATTATGGAGTATTTATTAATACAGGTGTACTTAATTAACTATATTTATTATCTGTTGATCTCATTGCGTGTACGTTTAAGTTTTTAACATCAAAAGACAATTGATTGTTATCATTCATTTCCCTTAATAATATACAGAAGAGGTAGTTGTTGGTTACTTCGTCTCTCCCTCATATTTGCACTTCTTCTCTATTTTAATTTGTTTCGGTTAATTTACTTTATTTTTTCTTTTTGCAAAAATTTCACTTTTATTTTTTATTATTCACTTATTTTATTTTAAGTCTTATTTAACTCAGTTTACCTTTCATTAAATTAAATTTCACCCAAAAAGGAATGGTATGTATGTGTTTTTTGTTGGATTTAGTATTAGCAACTATTATAGGCAGAGATATAATCAAATATTCAATTATACTTCTGAAATTAAATTTTTTAATTATGGGTTACAAGGTAGGTTGAGGGAAGAGTTAATGAAATTAAACTTAACTTTCTCGTAGAAAAGATGCTATTTATCATAATTAGGACAAGATTCAATTTTTATATTTTAAATTAATTCTTAAAATTCACATATAATATATGTAAAAGAACATATCTAATTTATTTTATTTATAAACCAAATAAAATCATTGTGGCATGATTACATCTTATGACAAGAAATTTAACTTTCGCGACAATAGATTTAGTAACATTAAAAAAAACTACTGATTTATATTATTAGTATAATAATTGTTGGTTTTATTTTAAGTTTCACTATAAAATAATTTAGTAACGCTTTATTTGGCGTTTAGTGACATATGTAATTGTTACTATAGTTTATAGTTGCATTTATGAGAAATGTCACTAGATTTTATGTTGCGAAAAATTTTAGTATGATTTTATATTATGCTGTTAAAGGATCTAATAAATGTCACTAAATCAACTATATATAATATTAGAAATTTAAAGTTGTGACATATAAAATAAATATCTTTAAATATATCTCACTAAAAGCAAATTATATTGTAGTGTGTGAGATAAAAACTTTAATATGTATCTCTTAATTATAATCATAAATTATCATTTTTCTGTTTATATAATAATTTTTTGTTCTAAAAAAGGAAATTCCACGAAATAACATTTAAATCTAGATTTTTCTACTTGACAAGCAAAGATTCACCCGCTTACTCATGCCTTTTTCAATTTTTTTTCCTTTCATTAATTGTTGTCATATGCATATTTCATATTTGGACTTCTATGTGAAATTTGCGTCATTCTAATGTTTACATTAGAGATTAGCCGTTGTGCGAGTACAACACTATAACAGTGTATCCGTTGTGTATGAGCAGCATTTCAGTCCTTCTACCCTGAATATCTTCCATATAATGATATAATACAACTTTCCGTAGTAACATATAACTCTTACAGTCCGTTTGTTAGATGATATTAAATGGTGGTAATGGGAATGAAAATTAGTGTAATTTTAGTTGAAAAATCTTTTGGCTACCTTGATGTTTATGTTTGTCTAACTTTAATTATCTCATTTTCTTCAGAAAATTAATTCCAACGCATTACTATTGGGAGAGGTGGTATTAGGTAGTAATGGAAATTTGTAAGCAAAAAATCTTTTTTACGATCAAAATTTCATTACCATGGGAATGACATAAAAGTTTTTTATAAAAATTTACACTATAAATTATTCTCATTACCACCATTTAATAACACTAACTAAACGGAATGTTAAAACACCCATCACCAACACTCCTAACAGCACCCATACTTCTACGTTACTATTGTACTAATTGTCCCCAACTCGAGTTGGTGTTCCACACCAACACACAAATCCAGAGCAGCACTTTACACATCCATGTAGCACATATTCGCTTATAATGGGCTTAATTTAAATGGGCCGGACCCATTTTTATTACGAAAATTTGAAAAAATACTCCCTCCTGTTTAGCTTATATGTCCCATTTTCTTTTATGGTCAAGTCACCTTAATTGTTCCATTTCTATTTTTGGTATGGGTTTTTGACTTTTATGCCCTTAGTAGCTTTATCCTATTTTCAATTATACCCTCCATTACCCATACTAATTTTCCTCCCTTACATTAAAAAACCCATAATACCACTCACTTTCCTACCCTTAGGGTCCCACTTTTGACTCTCCTTAAAATCCGTGAAAAATCAAATGGGACTCCTAAGGTGAATAGGAGGGAGTAAGACTTTTTAACAAAGTCAAAAATAAAGCTTCGGCCAAACTTTTATCCCAAAATAAGCGTGCTTGGCTCCAAAGCTAGGTTTGGTATGTACTCGCTATTACTAACAGCGAACAAAGAGAACTGGTCAAAAAATAGTGAAGCCTGTGTTTGCTGATAGTAACAGAGAACAAAAGTAAACCTGGTCAAAGCTTTGTTCTCTGTTACTAACAGCGAACAAAGGCTTGACCTGCTTTGACCAGATTTGCTTTTATTCGCCGTTATTAACAACGAACAAACGTTTGATTTTTGTTGACTTTTTTTTAATGCTTTGAATTAGCCGTGGTAAAATTGAAAAATAGCCGTTGTTTTTACGTTTTATAAATAACTTCATTATTTCCCTACTTCATTGTATCCAAACTCCATCATTCTTATGCTAGCTAATCGGCTTTGAAGGTATTAAGATGTATTATGTTAGTATTATTCTCAATTTATAAATATTAATATTATTTTTGAAAATTTAATTATGTTACTATATCATATGTGTTCCGTAGATGTTAAAGAAGCATTCTATTGAAGAGCTTTGTAATTGTGGCTATGAAGTTTAAAATAATACATATTCGAGCGACATTGATCCTGGTCATGATTTTGTTGCTTGTCCATTCTACTTGGATGAAGGATTCTGCTGCACGTACTTTAGGTGGGTTGCTCCAGAGGATACTAAATGGCAGAGAGACTTAATAATACAGCTCGAAAAAGAAAAACAAGATCTTAAAGATGAGGTATTTAATCTCAAGCGGCAAATAGATGATATGGTACATAGGAAAGAAGAGATTGAAAGGATTATGAGAAAGTTTAAGAAGCAATCTTAGTTAACGGTGGTTTAACTTTACGAATAAACTATGTAATTTGATATGGATTGGTTGAATATGAATGAAATTGTGTTGAATTTTCGGCAGCATTTTCCCTACATGAATATGATTGTTTGTTTGATTTTGATTAAATGCATAGTTAATTCATGGCGGAATGATTCATCGTCGAAAACTCTGAGTAATTAACATCATTTAATTCATAATAAACATGTGATAATAAGATAAAAATATATACATCTATATATATATGACAAACTATACACAAAAGTTTAAATGTTACAAATACTCAATATGTACAAATATTCAATATATACAAAATGTTACTATTGTTCAATATATACAAACAGTATACTAATGCTAATCCTCCTCCTGTACCCTCTCTAACTGTGACGGTCTATGACGCCTCCTACGATAGTAAGAGATTGTCGCATGACGCTCGAGTAGGGGAGGTGATTGATACTGGGATGATCTAGCACCTTGTGATGATCCCGCACCATGTGAGGACCCGACACCATAGTCGGGGCACGTTAAGTCTACCTCATCAAGATGAACGTCAGCATGAGGAGGAGATGACCCCTGAGTGTCCACAGTGGTGTAAGGCACAGTGACTTCTAGAATGAAGTGCTGAAACTGTGTCCCTAAGAGTATGCCTTGAGCAATCTCTTGTACAGGCTCCTCCTGGCTGGAGCTGATGACAGCTGCAACGCCTTGTGCCTGCATTCAATTTAAAGTTAATTAAATCTATAATATGTAAGTTCTATGTTTAATAATCAACATGGAAGAATACTTACAAACTGTGTCATCTTCGCTGCTGCGAGAGCGTACTGGGCGACTGCGATGATGCCTCGTGGTGTCATCCATTGACGAGTGATGGAGAGGAACCAAGGCATGTAATCCGCAGAAGTAGGTCCAACTGATCGCGATAGAAGCCCATGTCAGATCCTGCATGAGTCTTTGTATGTCTATCAAAAGACCACCACAATCCATACGACACATCTGGTGGTGGAAGAATTGGTGGTGCAACAGCACCACGTCCCACAGTCCTCATCGGTTACGCAATTAGAATGTGCTCCCACGCCCAAAGTTAAGAATTACAGATATAAGTAAGTAAACGAAACATTAGAACATATTAAGAAACAAATCAATAACTTTTAAAGTTAGTATTACCCGGAGAATAATTAGGGGACCAACAATCTCCTTCACATTCTTCCGCGAAGCACCACAGAGTCTCCTGTACAGGTAACCTAGGGTTGCGGAACCCCAGCTGTATCCGGCAATGCACACCCATGGCATATCAAGTAGCGTCAAGTACAAAATCAGTACTTGGCCGCCAGTCTTGTTGGTGAACAAGACAGCTGATAACTCTCCATTTTACCCTTATTTTATGCTTATTTAGTTTACATTCTCATGCGGTTGTTGTTCTTTCTTATTAGTTTTATGGGATTTGATCGCCCTTGTATAGGGCATTTTGTTTTTTGCTCGTTTTTACAGGACCCAAGCAAAGCAAGTTAGGGACGATGCGCCCCTAATCCCTCGGAGGTTTTGGAGAGGGAACGGAGCTAAACCGAGGATAGGAGATAGTCGCAAGCACTCATTTGAAGCCAAGGAGGCAAGAGGATCTTGACATGAGCATTTTGGGAGATTTTGATGAGATCGATCGATCGATCACTTTAGATCAATCAGTCGATCTCATTTGGCGGCATTTCCAGAAGAAGTATATAGCTGCAGTATGAGATCGATTAATCGATCTCTTTAGATCGATCGATCGATCCTATTCATTTCAACTCTAGAAGGTTCATGGTGACAATAGTTGAGATCGATCGGTCGATCTCTTTAGATTGATCGATCGATCCCTTTTCAAGAGACCTCAATGCATCTGTGATGATCAGCAGCTGAGATCGATCGGTCGATCTCTTTAGATCGATCAATTGATCACTTCTCGAGTTGAGCCTTTGGCTTCTCCAATTCAAGTGCACATTTCCCTAGGGCCCAATTATGATTTGGACGGCCTTCTAAGGGTATAATGTCTAGTTTTAGCAGTGCTCTTAGGTCATGAGGGGTGTTTTCCTATATATAAGGCTTAATGTAATAGGAAAAGAGGGAGCCCTAGAATAGTTTTAGCTTAACTTATTGTAGATTACTTTTGTTTCTAGCTTTCTATTTTGTTTTTCATTAGTCTAAAGAAACCTAGGTTTTATCTTTTAGCATTTCAATTATTTGTAATCAAGGTGATCTTCTGATTTTTATTCCTTCAAGTATTCTCTTTATTCTCTCACTATTTTTGGGTTTATGTTCATCTCAACCTCCATTGTTGAGAATTGAAGCCATTGCAATTTCTGGGTTTTATATCACTCCCAAACTTTGTAGGTATATTCCTTCTTACTTTAATCATATCATTCCTTTATTAGTTTGCAATTTTATAATGGTTTGTGATGTTCACCATTGTTGAGTTACACTATGTTTTTGCTTAATTTCAGTAGCTTGATCATCATGTTAGCATTTGTTGTCATTGCTAGATATATTGATAGTATGAGTAGTAAGTAGTCTTTTAGGGTTAAGGGTTGACCCAAACTTTGCATATGGACTGATTTGGTAGTTAATGGTTGATGTTGGTTTGATTGTGAACCCGAGAAGTGGGTTACTCTATTTATCGTGTTGAGGTCACTCGGACCGCCCTCCAAACATCAACAAGAGTTGGGTTTTGGGGAGATTTAACCTCTTATCAATAATTGGAGTTGAGGCAAGAGATCAACGAGAGTTGAACCTTGCACTCACCCCACAGATTGGGAGTTTCACCCTTCGCCTATGAGAGTAGGGAAGGATTAATGGGTTGTTGGATATTTGTTGCCCGTGGGTCTTATTCTCGCTCACGAGAGTGAAGGGAATGAGATTCTCGGAGGCGATCTCAAGCCCAATCCAGGATCAGATCACTTTTTGTATTTGAATCCACACCTTTACAATTAACCCGAAGTAGACCCTTAACATGTCATATGAAGTCCATTGCATGTAAGTCAGCCCTTACCCCGGTGTTTTCTTTCTTTATTGTTTTTGTTAGTTACAATTATAGTTTAAACCATCATCTACCCCTATCTTATGTTATCCTAATACCTAAGAGGCCCTAACTCTCGCATTCCACTCCTTGTGTTCAACTCGTATGTGCTACAACACCGTGCACTTGCAGTAACTCACTATTTGAGATAAATTCGTGTAAACAACAATACCAATCAAATATTAGAGATATGCCATAGCGTATCTCTTGATGGTAACCTCATCAGCACCTTCAGGGAGGTGCGAGAAGTTCTGCGCAAGCCATGTAATGCGCAATCCACTCCCTCGGGCTATCTCTGCGGGAGGTCAGACTCTTAAGACCCTATGAACTATATCTCGCCAACTATCGAGTTGGCTTCCAATGGTACAGACGACATGTCCCTCGATGGAAAGCCGTGTAAGTACAACTACATCGAGTAGAGTGATAGTAGCTTCACCTAGAGGTAGGTGGAAGGTGTGTGTCTTTTGGCGCCATCGCTCGACTAAAGCCCTATCCACTCTCCCAAGCGATGAGGTGGAAGTTGTACAACCTTGCTCCTGAATGTAGGGATTGATCCGTGCATCTATCTCCCACGGAGCAGAGTCGGGATGCCTAGTGTATATGGTCTCTGTGTCAGACACCTAAACCGAAAGATTATATTAGAATAAAAGTAAAGTATTAAGGCATATTCATTCAAAAAATTAAGTTAACTAACTTGGACATCCTATAGTACACTACTCCTGTGGTCCGCCTGCATCGTCAACACACTAGGGTCGTGAGGGCCTGGAGTTGCTGGATCTATTCTACTATAATCCAATAATAACAACTTAGTTGTAATTATGATTATATGTAAAAGACTAAAGAAATATTCAAATTGTGTACTTATGTTATTTATTTGTTTCTATAGTCTTTATGTTTGTATGACTTATGATATTGTTTACCTTGATGTGCAAGTTCTAGTGTTATGAACTTCACTACCACACCGTCGAAAAACGTTGCATCACCTTAACCTTTCATCCATCTCGTTGGTGATCCTCCTTGACATAGGTCTTCCTAGTCCACAAATGTGATTTGGATCGTGTAGAACCTCAACACTAGTGTATTAAGGCTATGACCTCTTATCAATCAATGGCATGAATATGGATTCATATGTATCAACATAGCTCTGGGTGGTGTAGCAGGAGTCCACAAAACGCTCATACGATAAGTGTCTTTTAATACATACGGCAAGAATATGAGAACAAGATAAGTGATATATGGAGGGTTTGTTACAAGTGCATTTCCTCTCTCTCAAATCCACACTTATTTTACCTCCCTGGCGGATCCTCTATTACCACGTCCAGTCTTAACTTGAAAAAGACCTCGTCTGTAGTCAAATGCGACGATCTCATGGAAGTTTGCCTTCTCGGTGTTACGGGTGATAATTCTTGTGGCGTGTGAAGTGTACTTATGTCCCAGCCATACATTTGCACTCTCGCGTCTTTTAACAAAATAATCATTAACGCGGTAGAAGGAGAACTCCACAAGCGTAGTTATAGGCAAGAAACGTACACTCTTCATCACGTTATTGAATACTTCGGCTAAGTTTGTATTAGTAACACCATACCTGTGAACCCCATCATGACATATTGACCACTAACACATATCACCAACTTGATTAATCCAAAAAGGAGTTTCTCGTTTCGCAACACCAATAGCCTTCAATCCCTCGACAACCTTATCTGGTTATCTTTGCTCCTCAGTTCTACCAAACATCTTCTTTAACTTCACATTACCCATTTGACGGTTAAAGTTACTTAAAAAATGCCGTAAGAAAAAACCTATGATGGGCATGAGGAGGTTGCCATTCTAGCTTCTCCATGGTTTCTAGAACGCCCGCAAATCTATCAGAAATAACATATAAACTTGAACTCTGCGTCACATGCTTATGAATACACCCCATAAACCAAGATCATGCAACTATGCATTCCTTCTCTACCAAAGGAAAGGCAAGCGGAAAGATTTCCTGGTTCTCATCTTTGGCAAGTCAATAGTGTATGGCGATACTTACCATACAAGTGTGTTCCGTCAATGAAGATAAAGCCCAGAACACACGTTGGAAAGTTCTAATACTAGGACGAACGTACACACCAACATCATTATCTTTGTTAAAGAACCACTCAACTACAGTCCTGGGGTTAGAACCTTGCATTGCTTTCAAGAAGCGTGGAAGGAGAGGATAAGAGTCTTCCCATGTCCCATAGATGGAGAAAAGGGCTTGCTATTTAGCACACCATGCCCGCTTATAGTTCACTTAGACACCAAATTGGTCTTTCACCATTTGTCGCACAACAAAGACCTTAATTGATGGGTCTTGAGCAACACAATTTCTAATAACATAAATCACAAAAGATGTCAAATGAATGTGTCTAGGTGACACATTGTCACTACTTAATACACAACCCCCATGCTTCCCTTTGTATGTCACAATTTCCCATGTAGATGAATAAGAGCTCTTCCTAGCCCTTAGCCTCCAAGTACACACCCTCTTACACTTCAAGATAAGGACAGTTTGATTTCAAGTCTCAGTTCGGTACTCAACTTTCCTACGAATATGATACAATCTAACAGCTTCCAACAAGGAATCCTTAGTATCAAACGTCATACCCTTTTGAAACTCTCCTTCATCGGTGTAGGTTGTATCACATGCCCAAGACCTCCAAGAGTTGTCCTCAACGTGTTCATCTAGAGGGAGAACTAGTGCATAAAGTGTAGGAGCAATTGTTAGAATGTTGCCTAAGGTCATGTCATTAGCTAAAGCCTCCTCATCAACACTCACATCGTCCTCAGAAGGAGCTTCAAGGAATTCATTACTCTCACTATTAACATCATCCCAAGGCTCATTTGTATCTTCTAAGTTAATCGTATCATCATTTGAAACTTGAAGTTGAAATTGATTGGGTTCCTTAGAAGGAGAAGAGGACAATGGTAAAATGAGATTTTGGGTTTCTTGGGTAGAGAAAGGCGCAGGAGAAGGAGCAAAAGAAGTTACATTCAGCACTACATTTGTTTCTACAACATTGACATCTTGATTTCTTAGGGGTACCTCTTCTACTTATAACTCCAAAGAAGGAACAAAGGAAGATTTTGACTACTCCCACATAGCATCTATAGCCTCATCATCCTCAACCGGAAAAACTAACAATTGTCCACTCATATCGTATTTAAAACTTATATTAATAGTACTTCTTGTAGTGTCAATCCCAATCTTAGAGCATATAAGATGTTTAAATTCATACAAATCTATGGTTGAGTTGCATGCAAATAGTTTACATCTTCCCCCAACATACTTAACATTGCTACTACTTGATCGAATTGAACCATTCCAAAAACATACTACAGTCACACAAAATGAAGTCATTTCTACAAGAATACGTACAAAATCAACATCACCATCAAGTTCATAAGAAAGCAAGTACATTGTTCAACAACCCTCACAACTAGAGTTCACAATATTCATAACAACATTTAAAAACAAAGAACATTCATTCATTTTCAACATAAATACATATATAATTTACAGGAATGTTAAGACCTTGACAAAATTTGAAAATAAACTTTACATTCACACATTTTCTACATAAATACATGAATAAACAACATTATTAAGATCATGATAAAACACAGCTAAATTTGATATAATTATACAGTTTAGAGATAACTTAAAACTATATTTTACCATCAACAAACATACTTTAAAGAAAAGCACAAATAACTAATAAAATCAATGAAAAGGTACCTTAACAAGCTGTAGATGACCTAGGAGTGGTACTTTGCAAATTTCTTAGCCTGCATTATGTAATATAAGAAGATTTAAATTTAAGCTCTAAATTTCGAAATTAGAAACAAAAAACAAAAAAAAAAATAAAATTACCTATATACAATGTAGCAGTTGACAGAACTAATAAGTTGTAGGAACTTAAAAATTGATGAGAGCAAATCAAGGTTTGAAGTTGCTTTAATGGAGGAAAGAAGAGGGGGATTTTCGTGGGTTTAAAGGTTAGGGTTTGCAGTTTGTGTGAAAGGAGGAAGAAGGAGTGCTGTTGTATTCAGGGTCGTGTTACTTCGATGTTAGTAATAGCGAACAGAGACTTTTGTTAAGAAAAGTTAACATCTTTGTTCGCTGTTAGTAACAGCGAACAAACATGTTGACTTTTTTTTACTAAAGTTTCTGTTCGCTGTTACTAATAGTGAACAAACCTTTTGCCTTACATTTCAGCACATAAATGATTCGCGGTTAGTAACAACGAGTATATCCATACCTAGCTTTGGAGGCAAGCACGCTTATTTTGAGACTAAAGTTTCTTTAAAGCTTGATTTTTGACTAACTTTGTTAGAAATTCATATTTTTTTCAAATTTTCTATTTTTCAATTTGTAACAATTAAATTATCATAAATAATAATTACATTCAAAATTTATTAATAATCTCATTGACATTGATAATGTTTAAATTATACATTAATTATGCTATTTACAATGGCCTGTTTTCGATCCTTTTGAGCTCTTTTATAGTTCGATTCATTTTAATTATAGAACATGTTTTTGGCCCCTTACAAATTCCTTACAAATTAAAGCCTTTAAAAAAAGGCTATATATGGGCTTAAAAAGAAGTTCTGATCCATTAAACACCCTAGCCGTGACAAAGAGTAAATGAGTGAAACAATTGGCATTTACCGTGAAAGTGGTTTTGCGGCTGTTACTACAATCATGTTTGCGGACTGTCTTTTCAGTTTTCACAAGCCTTGAAAGTAAGAATTTAAAGAAGGTTTTGGGAATAATACAACTTTTGCCATACTAATTACTACAAATCTTAACTTTGACGTTGTAATTATACAACTTCTAATCTTAGTTTTTAAGATTGACTTGAACTTTAATTGAGAATGGAAAGTACAATTTTCTGGATTGCAAACGATGGTGCAGTGTTCGTCTAAAACATTAGCTAATCTACACTATAAACTAATGCAAATTAAGTATCAACTACTCAACTAACACAAATTCAAATCAATTTTAGGTTATCACGATTAAATTTATAGGAATCATCAAAATATGATTTCTTGGGGTATAAGTGTCTATCCACATGTACCACCTGTTAGGGTATAACATATCCTGAGGTCTCAACCAAAACTGATGGTTGAGCTGGTTTCTTAACATATATGGTATTAGAGTCAACGTGATAAAAGGTTACAGGTTCGAATCTCAACCACCCTTTAAATTCAAGTTGATATTTCGTACCAAATATGAGAAGGGTCTATGTTACATCCACGTTTATAGCCCAAAAGGCTCTTGTGTGTGGAGACGTATTAAAGTATTAATATATTTTGGAGCCTCAACCATCAACTTAAGCTGATGGTTGAGTTGGTTCCTTAATACCACCAACTAGTAATCATTAAAAAATAGTGAAATTATATTGAAAAAAAATGCATTCTGATAGACAATAGATATTGGATTTAAATGGTCTATTATGCTAAAATATCATTAAGTGGTCGATAACTGTTCGTTAAAGATGGTCTAACTTTTAAACAAATCAATTGCCATCTTTTCATAAATAAAGTCATGTTAATCTATTACTCTATAGTTTTATTATCAAGAGGATTCATATTATTATTTTAACCAAAGTTGTTTAAAATATGATGGCGTGAGTGTAATGTAGGGGTTGTTTGACAAATAATTGTTGATTGTTGTTTGTTTATGTTGGTTTGTATGACTTATTGAATGTACTAATGTTGTTGGCCTTTTAATTTAGCTTGATAAGTTAGTTGTTTAGGGGGATATTTGGTAAAATTACATAATGGTTATTGGATACTTATTAGAGGAACAATAAGATCAATAAGTCAAAAATCATTGAAAAAATTAACAAAATAAGCCTTTACTTTGACTTAAAAGTTAGCTTTTAAGCTGGCAAAAAGACCTTTACCGTGAATATTTGACCTTTTAACTGTTCAAAACGTCAAAAGTCAAAAGTCAAAAATCAACTAAAAAAGATGACACTGCTAAAGTCATTTAACAAACAACTCTGTAATGTCAACGCTCAACGGTATGTTCCCAGCAAAACTCAACATTTGGGCAGCCCAAAAATGCATCTTCATGTTGCTCCAGAATCTAGGATAAAACCGAAAATTTGAAATGTATAAGACAAGTTATCAAAAAATGAACAAAATAGTATAAGTTTCAACTTAATTTCAAAAATAAGCGTGAAATCTCAAATCTGTGATTTGGGGATGTTCGCAGTTCAAAAAAGACAAAATAGTTGTTCGCAGTTACTAACT
Source organism: Amaranthus tricolor (assembly GCF_026212465.1). Taxonomy (NCBI): domain Eukaryota; kingdom Viridiplantae; phylum Streptophyta; class Magnoliopsida; order Caryophyllales; family Amaranthaceae; genus Amaranthus; species Amaranthus tricolor. The sequence continues at coordinate 10,375,840 of NC_080063.1, read as the reverse complement.
GCGAACAACTATTTGACCTGTTTTTGTGGAGCATGTTGTTCGCAATTACTAACTGCGAACAGGTCAAAACAGGTCAAATAGTTGTTCGCAATTAGTAACTGAACAACTATTTTGCTTTTTTGATCTGTTTGCAGTTACTAATTGCGAACAACCCCAAACCACAAGTTTGAGATTTTCATGCTTACTTTTGAAATTAAGTTGAAACTTATACTATTTTGTTCATTTTTTGATGAATTGTCTTATACATTTCAAATTTTCGATAAAACCCTTGTGCGTTTAAACTCTACGGCCCAACCATTTAGAATATCACTCGGGCCCATTCTAACGCTTCCTCCAAAATCCAAACTTCATGCTGCGAGGGCATGACAGATATTTGGCTTATTTAGTAAAATACAAATTCTTGTGAGAGACGGTCTTTTTGAGAGATCATCTCTAATCGGGTCGGTCCAATATATAATTTTTGAAATATTGTAATTAGGCATTAAAAATGATGTAAGTAGGCACTTAAGATATTGTGAGTAACTATTAAAAATACGATAAGTAGGCATTAAGAATAATATAAGTAGACATCAAGGATAATGTAAGTAGGCATTAAGTTTTAATGAATTGGGCATGAAAGATATCTCTCAAAAAGACGGTCTTTTAAGAGACTAGTTGTTAGTAAAAAAATGAATTGTAAATTTTGACCATCCAAAAAAGTGATAAACATAGCCTAGAATTCAATTTTATAGTCATGGATACAAAAATTATCAAATCTTAGCTTAGTATTGATAAAGATATTGTGATCATCATATTAAATATATCTCACTCATAGAAAATTAAATTTGAAGAGGAATAAAAGATGACATACAATATCCTTACTAAAAAAGATAAAAAAATTTACGATCAGTAGGATACTTGAGTCAAGAAAGATAAGATGAAGAAAAAGGAAATTCCAAAGAAAGAAGTTCAAACATGGTATGTAAAGCATGACAATGTCATGAACTTTGATGTTAAGAAAAAGTTTAATGTTTGATAATAATTTGCTTTAAAAATAAGTGAATATAGATTTCCAAAGAATCGTTTTTTTACTTAGGTAAAAGTGATAAAAAGTACGTAATAAATTTTTTTTTTCAAAAAGTAACTAATAAAAAAAGTTTTATCAAAAAATACCTAATAAAATTTTTTCTTTTTCAAAGAATACCAATTAACATTTTCCTTCAGTTGACCGTTAAATATAACGGTTGACTGGTCAAAATCGAAAATTATTCTTCCTGATCTTCAATTTCTTTTTCAATTTAATTTCCTCACGGTCTTTTCCTCTACTTTTTATTCAAAATTGAAATTTAATTAGAAAAGAAATTGAAGATGAGGAAGAAAATTTTTTTATTTTGACCAATTAACCGTTATATTTGACGGTCAACTGAAAGAATACGTTAATTGGTATTCTTTGGAAAAGAAAAAAAATTTTGTTAGGTATTTTTTGATAAAACTTTTTTTATTAGATACTTTTTTTAAAAAAAATAAATTTATTAAGTACTTTTTAACACTTTTTTCTTTTACTTAACATGAGTTTTAAAAGCAAGTTAATAATCTCATGCTCACATATTCATGTTTGATATTAAAGTCATTTTCTATATCAACTTATAACTTTAACGTTGTAACATATTACACATGGGACATTTTAAAAGTTGGGGTAAAACAAATTTGAAGGCCAAAAGAGCAAAACTTGGCGTCTAATGATTCGTTTGGTTATTGATATTAAATAGAGGTCTTGATCAGAATGATTTATAGTATAAATTTCTATAAAATATTATATGTCATTCTTATGGTAATGAAAAATTGATCATATAAAAGTTTTTTTGTTTATAATTTTTCATTATCACTTTATACTGCATCTCCAAATAGTAATGCAATAAAATGGTTTTGTGAAGAAAATAAGATGATTAAAGTAAAATTACATGAGTATTAAACTTTTCAAGAGATTTTTCTATTAAAATTACACTAAAATTTCATTATTATTTTCACCATTTAATACAAACTACTAAATAGATTATAAGTGTACGACTTCCTAATGAGTAATCCAACAATTATTATTGAAAATTAAATTATAACGTCAAAAACTTTGGTTATTTTAGGAAGAACACCATTGCGAAAGTGTATATAGTAAGATCAAGATTGTTGGTAAAGTATTTTCGGTGATTATAGAACACTATATCACAAAATATGAGATAGTAGTGTGCAAGTAAATATGATGATAGCAAATTTATTAAAATTTAACGAAATTCGACGATATTTTTTTTATGGTTAATTTTTATTTTCATTATTGAACAGACCTAAAATTTTTTAAACACAAAAAATCATAAAGAAAAAGTTTACAATAAAGATAGAGATCACTAGAATTTAATGCGTTGACTCTAGGGGCAAATGTGGCTAAATACATAATTTGGAGACTAATGGAGTATTAATGATCAACATGCCCAAGCATTAAGGCTTGATTAAAATTCAAAACAATCACAAAGAAATAAGAAATACGACTAGTGAAAGCCGCATAGTGTAAAAATACGGATAATTTCACTGTTAATGCAGCATATATTTTGATCTCGGCTATTCAAAAACCGTTACAATATAATTGAGATACAGTGATGCAGCCTTATTTTTGCACTATGAGTAAAATATAGCTCACCGAAGCATATAAATTTCCGTCTCCGAAACACAATTCTTCCTTGTCCGTCTTACTCACTCAAGCAAGTTCGAAACTCGTCCTTCAACACCAAGTCATGCTTGTAACTCAAGACACACATACAAAATCATGATATGAAAATGTTGTATCAAATCCATTTCTTTCTTGACTTTACCAAAACCATTTAATCTAAAAAAAAGCCGCATGCCTAACAACTTTTAACCCTTAAGTTTACGCATCATTTCTACAAAAATAGTCAAACAAAAACACAAACTTTTGATGAAAGAGTGTCGCTCTTTTTGGCGTATAAAGTTGATTCCTCATGGTGCTAGTGTCTATCTCTAACCCATTTTTTGTGTCCACAATAAGGATGGCAATGGGTCGCACTCGGCTCGGATTATACATATTTCGACTTTGCTCCGGATAATAGTCGGATTTTTTCTAGTCCACCTCCACTCGGAGTTGAATTATGCATACTCCAAATTTGCCCCGACTCAGACCTCCAACGGAATCGGATTTTTATCAAACTTTATCGTTGTGATATTGTACTAGATTTTAAAGCCTACAAAATTAACAAAATATATTTTTCAAATACAATTTAACAAAAAATATGTATTTTGAATTCAAGATTAACAAGCGAAATAGTCCTACTACTATAATTCAACAAAAATTTCTCGCATTTTGATTTGGCATATTTTATTTCTCTTGATCTGATTTGTCATATTTTGATTGATTAATCTAAATAAAAATACCAAGTAGTTTTTCAAAATCGAAAATTACAATTAGTATGAGAGGGAGAGTTTGAATTAGTCACATCTAGAGTTTTAAAGGAAACAAAATATTGAGGTAAAAGACAAATTTAAAGTCGGATTTCCTTCAGGGTCGGAGTCGGGTCAGAGTGTCGAATTTTTAATAAGGTCCAACTCCGGTCCATCTCTGACTCGGACTTGGATCGTAAAGTCGGAGTCGTTGTCAAATAAATTTTTTTCTCGGACTCAAATCGAATTATTTTCCTCAAATCAAGTCGGAGACACTAATTGCCTACTCCACAATTTTCTTTAGTATAGTGTTGTCCAATCGTTTGGGAGTTGGGAGGTGTGAAAGGTAAGTAAGGTACTCAGGGAGTACCTACATAAATTTAGCTTTTATAAGATGATTTACTTGCTCGTTTTGTATCTCTTGCTTTATTTCGTCTGTATATAAGAAATAATATAATTCTTCGTTCCTTTAATAATACTCGCTATATTTAAATAGTAATATTATCTCTAATCTTATTTTGATTTTCAACTTATGTATAAGAAATAATGAAGTTATAAAATCTTATTTTATTCTTCTTAAAACCTAGTTTTTAATATGTAATTTTTATAATTTTTCATTAGTCCAAATAAAAGTGTCCCTTAATAAGTTGAGTTTGATTGAATAAATTAAAAAAATCAAGAGTAAAGGAAAAAGCAAGGTAAAAATAGACTTTTTATGGGGTTAATTTTTTGCCAAAAATAGTAATATAGTAGCAAATAATTTAAAGCAAGGCAAAAATGTTTAATTAATCCAATCATCACAAAACTTAATGTGAAGTTGTTATTCAACTACTATTAAAATGATTCATTAAATTATCGTATACATATATTATTTATGTAAAATTGTAGATAGAGATAATTATGGGCCATGATCATTATTCTAGTGTCCCACATTTAGAAAATTTGAAATGATTAAGACAAATTATCAACAAAATGAACTAAATAAAATAAGTTTCAACTTATTTCCAAGAGTAAGCGTGAAATTCCCAAACCTGTGGTTTGGGGCTGTTCGCAGTTAGTAAAAAGAAAGCACAATAGCTATTCGCAATTACTAACTGCGAACAACTTTGACTTTTTTTTTTTTGACCTGTTCGCAGTTTGACCTGTTCATGGTGGAAGCTGTTGTGCGTATTTGTGGAGCTAGCTGTTTCCAGTTACTAACTGCGAACAGGTCAAAAAAAAAGGTCAAAGTTGTTCGCAGTTACTAACTGCGAACAACTATTGTGTTTTTTTTTTTTTTGACCTGTTCACAGTTACTAACTAATTGCAAACAGCCTCAAACCTGTGGTTTAGGATTTCACGCTTACTTTTGAAAATAAATTGAAACTTATCTTATTTAATTCATTTTATTGATAATTTGTCTTAATCATTTAAAATTTTCCCACATTTATCGGATCTATTTCCTAAATTTAGAGTTTGAGACCAAAACTTTAAAATTCAATAAGTTTGGAAATTAATATAGGTCTGAATCCAACATTTTTATTTTTAAACCCAGTTAAAACATGATCTATGAAAAATTTTAGAACCATTTTGGTCCTTTTAAATGTACTTGACTTGACCTTTAGAGTCATATTAGATTTTAAAGAAATAAAAAATTATCTAGAATAATCTAATATTTTCATGATTTTTCTACAATAATTTTATTTATTGATTAACCATGAATAATCTCAACTTTATGGAGTGCTTACCTAGAGTTAGAGCTATTCAAAAGTGACCCGACTAATAAACCCGAACCGAAACCGAAAGTAAACCGACCCGAAAATGTTCCTTTTTTAGGTTTATCGAACCGACATTACTCGAACCAAAATTGTACCTGAACCGGTTGACAACCGAAAATGGGAAAGTTGAACCCGGACTGTAACCGATTTTTGTAACCGACACATAACCGTTAAATGAGATTACCCGAACCTAATAATGACCGACCCGAGTCATATCCGACCCGAATCATGCTCGAAATTGAATTCTATCCAGCTAAAACCGATTTAACCCGAACAAATTTTAGATCGAACTGCTGTAAACCTGAACCAATTTTTAACATAGAAGTATGATAGACTCATATTCAATCATCTTATTAGTTAATCTAATAAAGTGTTAGATATTTTAATAAATTAAATTTTATAAATACATGGTTTCATATGTTTAGAGTTAATAATCAATGGTCAATGTTTATTTAACTACTTTTAATCGAATTAGATGAAAATTTATAGAACATTATAATTTTAATTTCCGATCAAACAAGTAAAAGTAACAAAGTAATAATGATTACTAATTGATTTGCATTTTAACTAGAGCTGTTCAAAAGTGACCCGACTCGAATACCCGAATCGAAACCGAAAGTAAACCGACCCGAAAATGTGTTCATTTTTTAGGTTTATCGAACCGACAGTACCCAAACCGATTGACAACCGAAAATGGGAAAGCTGAATCCGAGCTGTAACCGATTTTTATAACTGACACATAACTGTTAACCGAGATTACCCGAACCTATTAATGACCGACCTGAGTCATATCCGACCCAAATCATGCTCGAAATCGAATTTGATCCGGCTAAAACCGACTTAACCCGAACGAATTTTATATCGAACTGTTGTAGACCTGAACCAATTTTTAACATAGAAGTATGATAGACTCATATTCAATCATCTTATTAGTTAATCTAATAAAGTGTTAGATTTTTTAATAAATTAAATTTTATAAATACGTGGTTTCATATATTTAGAGTTAATAATCAATGGTCAATGTTTATTTAACTTTTTTTGATCGAATTAGATGAAAATTGATAGAACTTTATAATTTTAATTTTCGGTCAAACAAGTAAAAGTAACAAAATAATAATGATTACTAATTGATTTGCATTTTAACTATTTTACTTTAAGTAAAGGGAATCTTGTCATCAATTAAATAATGACTAACAACTTGATCTGATATTGATTTGGTCGATAGTAATTAGTAATACGTAGCCGAATTTTTTTAAAAAAATAAAAACCCGAACCTGATCTGTACCCGACAAAACCGAACCATTTAGTAACCGATGACAACCCGAGACCGATTAACACTCGACACGAACTTCAACCTACACCGAATCGATGTTAACACGATAGCTTGAATAACCGATCTCCAACCGAACCGTGACTAACCGACTCGACTCGAGTGTGACCCGTCGTAACATACAGTCAAAAAATAACCGATTCGAAATACAATCGAACCGAATGACACCCGTCCGAAACCGACCCGATCAACATAATGAACACCTCTAATTTTAACTATTTTGCTTTAAGTAAAGAGAATCTTGTCATCAATTAAAAAATGACTGATATTGATTAAATCAATAGTAATTAATACTACGTAGCCGAATTCTGTTAAAAAAAAAAACCCGAACCCGATCTGTACCCGACAAAATCGAACTAATTAGTAATCGATGACAACCTGAGACCGATTGACACTCGACACGAACTTCAACCGACACCGAACCGATGCTAACCCGATAGCTTGAATAACTGATCTCCAACCGAACCGTGACTAACCGACTTGACCCGAGTGTGACCCGTTGTAACACACAGCCGAAAAATAACAGATCCGAAATACAATCGAATCGAATGACACCCGTCCGAAACCGACTCGATCACCCGAATGAACACCTCTACTCGGAGTATACTCGGTAACCGGATGACCTGCTATTGTAGGTAATTTACCAAAAAAATAAACTAAAAATTAATATAAAATTAGAGAAAAAATTTTGAAAATTCATATAAAAAATTCTAAAAGTTTTCAATATTTTTTAAATATTTTTTTGACATTTTATTTTAATTTTATTTTTTTTAAAAAAAATAAAACTTGTTATAGCTTGTTATCCGGTTATCCGAATTTGTTTTAAACAAATACCCCATAAAATTGAAATTATTCATGGTTAATCAACATGTGATTATTGTAGGAAAATCACAAAAAAAATTAGATTATTCTAGATAATTTTTCTTGAAAATATAAACAGTTGCTAGAAGAAATTAAGACTCACCAAACTCAACTCAATTGATTGAGTTTGAGTCCAATACATAGTTGTGTTTGTTCGAGTATGGATGGATTTGTTCCGTGGCTATTCATAGCTGCTGATATTAAAGGATGTGTTTAAAAAATGACTTTTTGTCTAAATTTTTTTTTATTAAAAATGACTTCTGTAAATGAATTTTAAGCCTACTAAATTTGATGGTTACTTTTAAGTATCTTTTACAATGATTATTAGCTAGTTTTTTATCTATTTTTCTCTAATAAACAACTAATATTTATTAAGCATTATCTTAATAACTGTCTTTAACAACTAATCAAAAAGTCAATTCTATCTGGTAGTCCAAGTCAATAGAAATTTCAAATATGGTGAGATGAGATTAATATAGCCAAAAAAAGGTGGTTAGAGTAGGGAAACATAATAGCAACACAATGAATAGATAGTTTTTCTTATACAAGTATTTATCTTTCTTTAACCCATGATAAGTATTTGCAAGCACGCCCCAATCTCCTTTTGTCATATGAATGATCATCATCACCCTCACGCTCCAAATCATTTCCCTTCTTCCTTTATTAACCTCACTTTTGACCTTTTCCACCTCATTAGTCAATACTTTCACCTTTCTTGATTGTGTTTTTCCTATTTTTGATTTCCTATTCTTCATCTTCACCACAATTTGTACCTTTTTTTAATTATAGTTATTCTTATAAAAAATTGTCTATCAATAAAATTATTTTAAGATAAATAATTGATATCTTTATAATTTATATTAATTAAATTATTTAATTAATGTATAAAGCGTGTTTCATAAAAATACTTGATCTGACCATAATGTGTGTTATAATAAACAACCTATTATATCTAGCTAATTAGCATTGACATGGGTTTGGAGTAATTATGAATCCATGAGAAAGTTTAATTATTTGGATCCGATGTGATTACTTCAATTTTTTTATATTTTTGGTTCTAATTAGATAGATTAGTAATTTTTTTTAACTTTGTAGTACTAAAATTCATTCCATAAAATTTTATGGGCTTCATTAAAAAAAAATGGCAACAAAAGTTTTTTGTTTTCATTTTTATCGCCAAATCAAATTAGCGTCAAAATTGGCATTATCATTATTTAAAATCGACTTAACCCAACCAATTTTAATCAGACCTATTGTAAATTCGAATTGATTTTTAAGCGGAAGTGTTACAATTTGAATTGATTTTAAATCGAAAACAAGTTGAACTACTAGAAAATATATGATTAATTTCAGTACATAAAATATTATTAAGTCTATCAACTAATTCAGCAAATTTATGACTGATTGATTATTATTTGAAAAATAATTTTCAATGGTGCAACAATGTAAACAACTTTTTCAATAAATCAACAACATTCCCAATGAAATTAATTATAGTAGTCAACTAAAAATATTGATTAGCAACTTTAGCTAAAGTTGTCCGGATCGATAGTAACCTGTAACCGACTCAAACTCAAAACTTCAACTGAACTGATACAAACTCGTTAACTCGAATAATCGATCTTAAATCAACCTGTCACTTATCGATCTAACTAACCCTAAATCCAACCGAATCAAATGACACCCATCTAAAATCGATTTAATAACCCTAATAAACACCTCAACCCCACACCAGTCCAACATCATTTATCCACAATTCTTTTCCCGTATTTTGATCACACTTCAAGTTGACTAAATTCCTCTAACTAAAAGAAGAAACAATAAATTTCTGTTCCATGCAAGACCAATAGTTCTTACCAAAGTTAAAACACCAATTCATTCAAAAAACGAAAAACAACATAGAAAGTGACCGTTCCTACAGTACCCTTCAGTACACAACCAAATGAATGAATTACAATTTACATGCAATACAAAGCAAACCAAACATCCCTTTAATGGCCAACCCCATAATCATTTGCCATTCTCACAATCCCTATAAGACCCCAAAATTACTCTTTTAACGTAAAAGCTATATATCATGGCCCAACTAACCTATATTCTATCCCAATTTAACTCCTTTCTATGGATCATATACAAACATCTACTTTACTTTCCTCTTCTCTTTCTCTGTTCTTCTATAACAACCTTTCCTTCTTTTTCTCCCATTTCTTCCTTAAAGTTTCCTACCTTTCTCTAAAAATATCTTCTTTTCATGAAAAACCCATTTCAAATCTGGTCTTAAAATCTTAAACCACCCATTAAAATTAATGGGTTCTATCACCCCACCCCAATCTTTTTCGATTAAAACTCTGACGTTAGTGTTTTTGTTATCGTCATTCTCATCTTTTTCTTCATCAAATGTGTTTGATATTCGATCTGCTCGTCTTCTTGATCTTGCCATTAGAGATTACACAGTTGAACTCTTTAATCAAAACAGTTTCAAAACAGGGGAAGTAAACAATATTAATTTACCAGGAAATTTTTCAGGAATTAAGGTTAATACAGTGAGATTTAGATGTGGAAGTTTAAGAAGATATGGTGGTAGGATTAAAGAGTTTTACTTACCTAAAGGTGTTATGATCAATCCTTGTGTAGAAAGAGTTATATTAATTAGACAAGAACTTGGGTTTAATTGGTCTACAATGTATTATAATAGTTATAAGATTAATGGGTATCAACTTGTTACACCAATTTTAGGGCTTTTAGCTTATAATGGTGGAGATGATTATCAAAATATTACAAGTCCGGACCCCTTTGAGTTGCGGATCTTTGCGGATCTAGATCCAATTAAGGTGGATTTTACTAATATTAGTAGGGTAAATGCAAGGTCTATAATGGGTAAAATGCCTTATTGTGTTATATTTGAGGGTCAAGGTAAGGTAACATTAACAAGTATGGTGTCACCACATGTTTGTGAGGCCAAAAAACATGGGCATATTGGGCTTGTGATTGAGGATAATGGTGCACCCCCGCCGAGTGAGTATAGTAAGGGGATTAGCCGGTGGAAGGTGGCGGTTGGGAGCTCGGTCGGGGCGGCTTTGGGGGCCTTCTTGTTGGGGTTGTTGTTGATTGCTATGTTTGTGAAGGCAAAGAAGAGGAATAAGTTGGAAGAGATGGTGAGAAGGGCTTATGAAGAGGAAGCTTTGCAAGTTACTATGGTTGGACATGTTAGGGCTCCGAGTGCTCCTCCAACTAGAACCGTGCCTATTATTGAACATAGTTATAGACCACCTTATTTTTGATACTAATTGTGTCCAAAACTAGTTGATTTTTTGTGACATGTGTAGTTTGCACTTAATTATGCTTCTTTAGTAAGTTATTTTTTTGATTTTGTAATAGTGAAAAAAACTTCTATAAAAGAGATTGTTTTTAGTATGTTATGATTCTTTAAACGTGTGAATAATGTCTGGTTCAAACTTATAAGATTGTGATAATATACAAATCGTTATTTGCGTTAGTGATGGTTCAAAAGTCAAATTCTTTTGCATGGATCTAAAGATGGAAGTGGGTCGAGCCGGCACGAGGCATGACATGTGGATCGCGCATCTTGACATGATGTCCATGGTTATGTGGGATCAATCAAATGATCATGCTAAGATGTGTGGTGAGACAAGCAATTTTTAGCTTATGCTAATACAAGCAAGCAAGAGCTTAGCGATAAAAAATTTGGCTCGTGTGAGCAACTTATGACATATGAGCAGTTTATAGCCACAAGACATAATGTATTATTGAACAGATCCATGAACATGCTCGGACAAGGTTGTACTCTATGCCAAACTCGTACACATGAAGACCTTTGGGTCTCCAAGGTTTTATTCCTTTGGGATTTTAGAATTACAAGAGCCTTAGAGTTAAAAGCAAAGCACTAGGAGTTATGTAAGGGCTTCATTTTAGGGTCATGTAACGTAGAGATAGAACTTCTTTATGAGCAAACACTATGTATGATGTTTGTGTTTGAGAGCAACCACTTAAAAGTTTTGCTACATTGAGGGAGTTTGTATTTAGTTTTAATATAATGAATTTACATTAAAGAGATACATATTTATTTCAGGGCCGACTATTGGGTTGTACAAACTGTGCAATGGCACTGTGCCCTAACATGAAAGCTGAAAAAGAAAGCTGAAAACAGGGGTCCATAACTTGTAAATCTATACTGTGTTGTTACGTGCCGTCAGGAGACGCATACATTTCATCTCCCTCTAGGTGAGGCTACCATCACATTGCTTGATGTAGCCTTACTAACGCGGCTTCCCATCGAGGGACGTGCCGTGTGTACAGCCGGACGCCAGCTATCAGGCTGGCGTGACATGGTGCATCGCATAATAGGAGAACGCCCTCCACCCGAAGTGATCAGGGGGAGCGGTTTGCGCTGCGCGTGGTTAGTTCAGACCTTCTCGCATCTCCCCGAAGATGCTGATGAAGGCACCATTTCAAGGTACGCCAAGGCGTACCTCTTATACTTGATAGGAGTTATGTTGTTTGCCGATAAAACAAACAACCAAATACAGCTCCTTTACTTAACTTTACTTGACGACCCATGGGAGCGCATCGCCGAGTGTAGCTGGGGCTCCGTAGCCCTTAGATACCAGTATAGGAAGCTATGTGGTGCTGACCACAAGAACGTCAAGGAGATTACAGGGCCAGTAATCATATTACAGGTAATAAAAATAACATTTAATTCTAATCCGCTGTAGTTGAATTACATACTAATTACATATCCAATGTTCAACTATGGGCGTGGGAGCATATTCTTATCGGCCAACCTTACAGAACCGTTGGTCGTGGTGATACTGCTCCTCCACCATAACCCCTACCAGATGCTGCGTACGGTTCAAGGTGGAATTTTGCACGCCGGACGCGCAAGTACACCGGCACCGGTCTCGGATTCTACCGAGATCAGTTAGACCTGCTACGACCCAACCAGGTAAATATTACAGTACTCATTAACATTAGTACAATTTAATTAACATATCACTTACATTTTCATAACATGTATTTTAGTTTTTGTGGGACCCATACCCTGCGGAAGCCTACGCAGCTGTACCCGAACACTCGGGGATTCATTTGGGTGCGTGGAGGGCTTCTATGCCATTCATATGCTTCGACATTCTCGAAGTACATCTACCAGAGCGCGTATTGTGCCAATATAGGTTGGTACAGGGCATTCCACCGCCTTGTGATACTGAACCCCAACTGCACCAGATTTCGCGCAAAAATCAGGGTATGGCAAACTGGGTGGACATCAACTGGCATCACATCGCTCGTTTGGATGGTAGACTGGAGCTGCTGGCACAAGGTGCGCCGATCGATGTTCATGGCACACCTACTACACCAGACTACATGCCGTGGTTCCTCTACACCAGATTGCGCATGGCATGCTCGTCGGCTCGCAGTTCCAGCACTTCATACCGGAAGTCGCTGTAGAGTCCTCACCGACTACCGCCCATACGCACGTCTCATCTCCTATTTATGCCTATCATTTGGAGGAGATGGACCATTCATACCCCGTTGACGTTGCGGGGACCTCGCAACTTGGGCCATCACAGCCATCACAGTACCAGTCCCCTCCACTGCCAGAGCGACACCCGAACGCGTCTTACTATCGTAGGAGGCGTAGGAGACCAACTCAGTTGGATAGGGTAGATGAGGGTCGTGAGCGTTGACGTTTAATTTTTGTGTATTTGGATCGAATATATATATATATATATATATATATATATATATATATATATATATATATATATATATATATATATATATATATATATATATATATATATATATATATATATATATATATTTAGTTGTATATTTCAAACATTTGTATATATATATATATATATATATTTAGTTGTATATTTCAAACATTTGTATATATTTTGGCGATGAATCATACCGCTTGAAACATACATTGACTTGTAATTACTTATTCTAATGTCTCTAATGCAAATATAACAAATAACAACTCAAAAATTAGGAAAAAAAAAATATTACATAATTGTTCGCAGTTACTAAGTGCGAACAGCTACAAACCACATGTTTAGAATTTTCACGCTTACTTTTGAAATAATTTTGAAACTTAGATTATTTGATTCATTTTTTTTTATTTTTCACTTATTGATTTCAAATTTTCCTTTTACTTCATACTCCTATTTCTTACTTTTTAGTCAATGTCTTTTTCATACTTTTTTTTTCTTTTTAAACTTATTTCTTAGTTATTATTTCCTTTTATTTTTATTTTGTCTTTTGGTCTCTTTTACGTATTCTTGGTCACTATTTTTCTTATCATTTTTAATTTGTACTTCATTTTAAATCTATAAATTACAATATAGTCTAATGACACTAGCTTGGTTGATTCGTCTCAATGCAATGATTATTAATATTAATTTTTCATAACTTTTACTTATGCACAATTAGAGATCTAAAGGTTATTTCAAATAAAAATCTAAAGGTTAAAATATTACCTCAACAATGTAAAAAAGGTAAATAAAATTGTTTGTTAAAAAAAATAATTTCATCTTCGAGCATTATTCTGTTTTTTTATGTTAATACTGTAATATCCTAGATTTAGCTTGAAAAAGGATTGATAGACTACTCATATCAACAAGGTGCATCTTCTTTTCTAGGGAGCCCATTTGCTAAGAAATCCACAGTTAAGCGTGCTTGGTGGGAGCAATCTTAGGATGGGTGACCTACTGGGAAGTGTTCCCGGGTGTGCACGAGTGAGGCCAAAGTGCGCTGGAAAGACTTGTGTTGGTTTGTGGGGGCCAATCTACAGTCTCTATGAGTAGTTACCAGCGGTCCGAGGGGCCGGAGTGTTACAAATGGTATCAGAGCAACCCTGCGACCGTGGCTGATAGTGTTTAGTGCACCTAGCGAAGGAAAAGATCCTGAAGTTACGGTCCAACGAGGACGTTGTATTCTTAAGTGGGGGTGAGTGTAATACCCCAGATTTAGCTTGTAAAAGGATTGATAGACTACTCATATCAACAAGGTGCATCTTCTTTTCATGGGAGCTCATTTGTTAAGAACTCCATAATTAAACGTGCTTGGTGTGGAGCAATCTTAGGACGGGTGAGTGTAATTGATCGTTCTAAGATTATAAGTAATCACTCTAAGACTATAAAAAGTATTTATGTTAAAATTATAAGTAATCACTTTAAGACAAAAAAATGTATATTGGGCCAGCCCAATAGAAATGGTCTAACTGTGAAATCGTCTTATTTAAAGATTAGTGTATTTTTTATGACATCACCTCTATGAATTATTATTTTTATAATTGTCAATTAAGCCTTTTATTTTAGATTTGACTATTGTTAGGTTGAATTGTTTGAGTCAAATTTTTTTTGAGTCGATAGGATTATTTTTTATTCCATTAAGTTTGAATTTACTCAATCAATCAAGGGTTATAACTTCTTATTATTAAATTTTATTTAAAATAATGTCATGCATAATTTTTTTATTTTATGTATGATTTATGAGATTATTATGTTTATCCCAATATACAATTTAATGCTTCAACGAGAAAATATTAGAATGCATGTCAAGTCATTTTCAGGTTACAAGTTCAATTTTTTTCCGATAATTCGCTAATATTTGGACAAATACTGTATTAAATTTGGTTCACATAAAAAATTAATTAACATGTCTACCACTAGATTAGACCAATTCTTTATTTCTTCATAGTAGGTTGAGGTTAGGAGATGACACCAAAAATCAAATCCAATTTGTTCTAGATTTAGAATACAATGCCAAAATAAAGAATATAGACATTATTAGTAAAAAAACATGGATTGGTTGATTATAATATACAACTCAATTTACGACTCTTATTTAAAAAAAATTAAATTAATTGGTTCATTATTATAGACTAAAAAAATAATGAGGGTGTTTCGCAAACGGCTGATAGCTGATTATAGTGGCTGATTTGACCAGCTGATTTTATTAACTGATTTGACTAGTTGATTTTGAACCCGCTGCTATGAGCAGCTTGTTAAAAACAGCTTATTCATATATTTAAGTTGTTTCAACTAGCTAGTTCACCAAACACTAACATTAGTTGGTTTGACCACTCAACCCTCTATTTACATCAAAATAAGCTAAAATTAGTCAATAAGCTAATTTGCCAAACACCCCCAATATGTACTCCATCCGTCCCATTTAATTTGTAACATTTTCCATTTTGATCCGTCTCACTTGCTTTGCATCATTTCTATTTTTGGACTATGGCTCACCACTTCCTTTTAATCTCATCCACATATTTTAACCCTCTTTTAATTTCATCCACACAATTCACTCTCCCTCTCTTCATTTATTACCATTATTCACCTTTTTCTTAAAAAACAACATTTTTCTCTTAATGCAAATTATTCATAACAGAGGGAGTAGACTTTTAATAGCTAGTAATCAAATATGCTCTATTTAGAATCAGGTCTTGTCTAATCAATTAAAGCAACAATCGTTTTTTCCAAGATAAGATCCTAAATTTAATTTCCTTGTGATTTTCTTCTTCTCTCAGCCTACTATCTAATCCAATTAAACTCTCAAGTTAAATACTTATTGGACAAGTGGTTAACAAAAATTGTACATAATTTTAATTTACTCATGTTAATAATAAAACTAATAAAGATGTTATTTTCAATTGACTCTTGACAACAAACGTCATCTGCAAATTCATATAAATAAGACGTGCACATAATTTAACGTATAATTGTACTATATATAGTCCAATGCATTATAATACGAAACCAAAAAACTATAAATCTTTTGTCTGATCGAAACAATTGACAATAAACTATATACTTCTATATGATCAATATTACATTAATTACATAATTGAGATTCGTCCTACCAAACCATGCACGATGACATCGAACTTGAGAGCACGTTTGGGACGGCTTTGCTCAATCTTCCATCATCCAATTACTTTGAATTACACAAAATAATTAATATTAATGCATAGACTTAATTAATATGAATATTTCGCTCTACTCTTCGTGGGAATCACTAACATAAGATACACCAACATTCAGTTTAACTCATACCAGTTTGGTGATACTATAAAAAGCCTTGTACCATGTAAGAATCTATTACAACTGTATACTTAATTAGCTTGTATTACAACTCTACTTAAAACCTAATTAAAAGTGTTATTTTCAAAAAATAAAACACTTGTAAATGGAATTTTGTGTGCAGGGATCATGGCGATTTAGCATTAATTACTCATTAGGAGTATTTGTGTTATTAGGAATGGTATTATTGTCGGATGGATATGGTCCTTGTAACTTCAAGCCTACTCAATGGAGCCTCGCTCATGCCACTTTCTATGGTGATGAAACTGCATCCGCCACAATAGGTAAACAATTTTTGTTATAATTTTTTGATTTTTGTTTTTTTTCGTTTTTAATTGTTTGTTCACTATTTATTTTCACAATCTTTAAAGGTACATTAAATAATAAGAATTAGTTTTTTTTTGTTCAAAAACACAAAAAAATTGGGAGAAATTAGAAACCAATTTTTACACTAAAGCAAACGTGCACCTCTAACTTTAACAATAACAAAAAAAAAAAAAAATTGTGTTGTTTATTTTTAAATAGGGTATAATAAAATATAGTGTCACTAGTAACTATTTCGTGGATTAGTAAAAACATAAAACCTTTTTTGTGGGAAAAAAAAACACAAAACTTTATTCTCAAAACTTAAAAATTTGACATACTTTCGTTACTAGTAAAAATAAACTCTTAGAACTAATTATTAGCGTATGTTTGGCCTAACTTTTGGAAATTAATTTTTGTTTCCTAAAAGTAATTCTGTAGGAACTGTTTTTAGAGAAATACTTTTTCAGAAACAAATATGTTTAGCCTCATATTTTTAAAAAGAGTTTTTGGAAAACAAAAACAATTTGTGTGTTTGGCCTTTTTTTTTTCCTATGTTTACTTAAAGTTAATGTTGTTATATGATGGAAAAACATATAGCATACACTAAAAGATAGTTGAGTTAAGTCAGAAAGCATTGATTTTAAGAGAAACACCCAAAAACATATAGCATATAGTAAAAAAATAATCACTATAATGTTAGAAAAAAATTCAAATACACTAAAGTAATTGAAAATAAAAATAAATACCAAATTTGACAATTTATTATATAGAAAAACATATGTGTTAATAAATTTAAAGATAAAACATATATGAAAATTTAATGTAATTTGATCGCATAATATTCAATAAGCGTAGAATTACTTAAAATAATTGGAATGTTGATTGTGATAACAAATGAATAATTATGCAATGAAGTAGAAAATTTTGAATTTTGGAGGAAGATATGGGAAAAAAAAAGTAATGAAAAAGATTTTCATTGTTTATTGGAGAAAATATAGGAATTTTTTTAACATAAAATGAGAAAGTATGGAGCTCTTTGAGAATTTGGGAGGAGAAGTCAATTTGTAGCTTCTCCTCTTGACCCTTGTAGAAGTTGTTTTTAGCTTTTTTCAAAATTATTTCAATTTCTCAGAAACACAGTGTTTGGCCAAATTTTGACTTTTCTATTGCAGAAGTTGTTGTAAAAGCTTGGCCAAACACTACCTTACTCCCTTGGTCCCTCCAATTAACTAAAAATTAATGATTGGTAAAATTGATAGGAGGAGCATGTGGATATGGTGATTTATTCAAAAATGGGTATGGCAAAGAAACAGCAGCAATAAGCCCGGTGTTATTCATGAATGGAAAAGGATGTGGAGGTTGTTATCAACTTATGTGTGTTGATTCTAAATGGTGTATTACTAAGGGTGGTGGTTATGGCGGCTATGGTGGAGGATCAACCTCCGTCATAGTCACCGCCACAAATCTGTCACCACCAAGTTGGCTAAAACCTAGCAAGGGATACACACCAGGCGTACATTTTGATTTATCTGTGCCCGCATTTAAAAAAATTGCAATTTCACAAGGTGGCATCATTCCCATCAAATATCGTAGGTAATTAATTAACTATCAGCTATGATATAATGTGTTATTTGTTGTTGATTTTTTTAGAACTGCAACACGTACTTTTATTTTTTACACTTTAACATAGCTCTTAATCAAATAATAATCAATCTTTTTATTTGTATTGGTTAATAGGGTTCCATGTGTAAGGAAGGGAGGCATAACCTTTACTTTACAAGGGAACAATTATTGGCTACTAGCATTTCCTATGAACGTTGGAGGAGCTGGGGACATAGCCCAAATGTGGGTTAAAGGTTGTCGAACAGGTTGGATAAGCATGACCCAAAATTGGGGAACTGCTTACCAAGCCTTTGCTCAATTAGGAGGCCAATCTCTCTCTTTCAAACTTCAATCTTACTCTGATCGAGAAATTATTATTGCATACAATGTCATCCCACCATATTGGAGAGTGGGCATGACTTATCAAGCCAAAGTCAACTTCCATTGATCCAATCACAGCCATTGACTTTGTGTACTTTTTTTTTTTTTTTTTTTTGTTGGTTAATGTAATTGTAGTATCATCACAATTCTTGATTCTAATGAGGCCTTGATTTTTGGCCTTGATCAAGATATTCTTAAAAAACTTTCAATGTATCTCTCTTTATTAGCCCTATCCTTTATTTAGGTATTGAAGTGGTATAACCTAAAAAGGGAATAAGTGGCTCTTAGTTACAAAAGATGTAAAAATAAATGGGATACAAAAATGCTTAATTTATAAAATGTTTTTAGTTTTTATTAATTTATTATATATTTAAAAACTTTTAATTTATTTTTTTTCATGTGGTTTCTTTTTATTTTAGAAATTACATATGGAAAGTAACATGTTATGATTTTGTCCCATATCAATAAGTTTCGATATAATAACTAGCGTTAAATATTCTTTCCTTTAATACAATAGTTAAGTATTACATTACCTTATTGTCACTCCTAAATAAAACCTCACTTAATTCGCATAACTCTACTCCCTTCAACATTCAAATTCAAAGACATTCATCTCCATTGATCTATTTCCCTACTTGCTTTATTCTCTCACTCTGTTTCTTCACATGTTCATCTTTATTTCCATGTAATTGTATCTTTATCTTCATTGAAATTCTTTATTCTTCACTAATCACAATTAGTCATATGACTATGAGTTCAAATATTATACTTTTATGAATCGTTATTACCTTGGGAACTAGTCTTTATAGTGATTTTAATATGAAGATTCAAATGAAAGAAATGTAAAATACAGATTGGATAAAAAAAATATAAGACGATGAGACTCAGGGGTGGCTTGAATGAGATTAGCAATAATAAAATCTTGGATGTCGAAAATCAACGAAGAATATAAACAAATAAAATCATAGAACTTAAAACTTAATAAAATTACCCTAATAAAATTCGATCATGAACTAAAGATTCCACAATGTTAGAAGACTTAATGTACTTCTTACTCTAACAATCCAATTTGAGGATTGGTCAAACAATAAATAGTGAACAATGACATGCTGGTTAAACAAAGTCGGAAAGATCCTTGTTTGTTGTTACTAACAGCGAAGAAAGAGAATTGACTTTGTTTGACCAACATTTTGTTGTTCGCTATCATCAATAATAGCGAACGTGTTGACTGACTTTTTTGTAACCAAACTTTTGTTCGTTGTTAGTATTTATTGTTGTTCGGTAATACTAACAACGAGCAAAACCATACCACAAGTTCAGACAAGGAGACTCTTATTTTGAGATAAGTTTGTAGGAGACAGTTGAAGGACAAAAAAAATGTATATTTGCTGTTCATAACAGTAAACATATTATTTGATTTTTTTCCAAACATTCTTACATTATCTTTCTTTTGTTTGTGATTAGTAACAGTGAATAAATTTGACATAAAATTCAAATGTAAAAACGCTTATTTTAAAAATAAAAATTTCGAGACCTATTTTATGAAGTTTTTTATTTTCAAATTAGAGTTGAGTCCGACAAATGGGTCGTGCACCCTGAAGCTCAACTCATTGGCGAACGCTAGAGAAGAGGAAAGAAACCATTTTTGCGAGAAAAAAAAAATTAGCTGCGATGGAGAGAAAAAGGAGCAGAGAGGAAAGAGAACGTGTAGGCGGCGACCACCCTCCTCCTCCTCCCCCTAGATCCTCCGGTCGTCCTCTTCCTCCTCCTCCGCCTCTTTCTGCTCGTGGTCTACCTGCTCCTCCTCCTCGTGCCCGATTTCAGCCTGTTGATCGTGAAAAGGTTTCAACTTCTTTCCCTTAGCCTTCTAGTTTAATTCAATGTTAATTTCACCAAATTCTCTTGATTCATCATTTCTTGCAACCATTATTTTTCCTTTTTTGGTCTAGTTTTCTTGGTACCTATTTGAAATTTAGGGCTTTTAAGCATGGAAATTAGGGTTTTGAGTAGGGTTTATGCAGTGTTCTTTTACCTTTCTTTTCGAGTTCCCTTTTTACTAAATTGGAGATAGTTTTAAGTTATCTATACTAAATTGCAGTATTTAGTTACTCTAATTGGTATTGGGTATTTGTCATTGCTCACGAACTTTGCTGAAAATTTTGGCTTGAAAATTTCATTTTGATTGGTTGTTTTTGGGTAATTAAGAGAGTTTCAATTGGTTCTTTATGATGATAGCGTCACTCAAGAAGCTTTCTGGAATTCACTGGTAAGTAGTGTTTACCTAATGAGTTCATTGTTTTTGTTATTAACTTATAATGAATAGTATCTGGATCTTGTGGCACTTTCTTTGCGATAGCATGTTCCCAATTGTGAATGACTTAAAGTGTGCTTGGATAATAATTTTGGAAGGCAGGGAAGTGAAGGGAAGGGCACATTATTGTGTTTTTCTTCCAAATTTTTTGAAGGTTGAAAGGATTTGTATTGAACAAAATGTGGAGTGTTTTCCCTTCGAATTTCCCTCGGCCCCTTTTGGTATCCAAATGAGGGAAACGCCATCCCTTCCATAGCTCTCGTTTCCTTCCTTCCAAAATGATGTTAGAGAAATTAATGGAGTGAGAAATAATATCTTTGTTGCATTTGGGACTGAAAATTTTAAAAACTTGATCAAGTATTTTTTGATTATGAGGTGCTTGCCGGATATTTTGGTGGTTGTTTTACGCTGCCCTTGGGGCACATGGGTTTTTTTTTTGGTGCTACTAAATGAGTTTGCTCTTATTATTTTGAGTGGAAATCTGTGATTGTTGGTGTTTTTAGTAGATTGTTTTAAGGAATTTTATATGTATTTACTATTTTTCAGTGTGAATTTCAAGTGTTAATAATATGAGTGTTTTTTGTTTGATAATGCAGACTTGTCCGTTGTTGCTTCGAGTTTTCACCAAGGTATGTGAATATCACGTAGAATTTATATGTTTTTATTTATCTATTATACAATTTCGTTTAATCATTTGTAGTTATATTTGAAGCAATATTATATAGATATCATGTTACATGTCATAACAAAATGCTGGGGGATATGATGTAGAACTGCTGTGTTTTGAACTTCTAATAAACTGAATTGTTTTCATTATATATTTCTCGTTACATGTAGACTTTCCATCAAGTCTTTGGTCACCTCTTCATCCACTAACTAGCTCCTTGAATTTGTGATTTTTGAGAATTGTTGAGTGATCGAAAGAAATTTTATTGGGAGATCATCTAGGAATGACAGATTGAAGTCTTAATTCTCTCAAGGGGGTAAATATTAAAAGGGTCTTGACAATAATTTATCAGCTTAGTATTAGATTTAGTCTTGGAAAATCAAAGGAATTTATGGAGGTTTAATAGTTTCTTTCTTGATGGTGGACAATGCAGTGTGATGAAGTATCGTCAATTCAAGGTAGATAGAAAAAACTAGACATTCAATTGGGTCTCTGAAATTAGATCATCTTGATTTGAACTTTTGGTTATTCACAGGGTGAATTGTTTGTTTGGTTGACATTATCTTGAGTTGAGTTTTTTTTATCTAGGTTCTAGTTAATCTCTTTCCACATTTTTTGGCTCTAAGTTTTTTTGTCTTGGGACTTATTTTCTAGGGACTTACTTGGTTGGCATTGGAATTTAATTACTATAGGAAGTTATTTTCCCATGAAATCATTTCCTTAAAATCCTAGGTAGTGGATTTTTGTGTTTTGTGAGTACCTTGGAAATTATTATTGACACAAGAATTATAATAACCAAGGGGGTACCATGGTGATTAAAATTCTTAGAAGTTATGGAAATTAACTTATTTTGGAATTTAAATTCCTAGGTTAGTTTTTTGTTAACCAAAAACAATATATTTCTTGTTAAGATAGTGTATTGCTGAAATTTTTCCTTCTGCAAATGTTATAAGTGCCCTAGTAACATAGAGGATCAGGAGGCTCTGCTGGAAAGGATTATGTTCTTGTACCAGTCTCTACAAGTTTCTTTTTTCCACTCGTCCTGAGAGTGAGACTACAATCTGGATGCTTTGCATTACTAATGAGCTTATGTTTATGAGTTTGTTATTATGCTTAAATTATGTGTTTCCTGGGTTCTCTAGTTATCTGGTTCTTTAATGTACTTTTTTTGCATTCTCTAGATTGGAGGCCATCATACCCAAGAAGATTTTTCCCTGAGAGGCAAGGAGCCAAAGGATGAGGTTCAAATATATACTTGGATGGATGCTACTCTTCGAGAGTTGACTGATCTTGTATGTTTGCCAATCTCTACGTGGCATTTTGATTTTTCGTTTTATCCTTTTCCGCCCATTAGCCTCTAGTTGCATTTGCTTGATATTGGTTATTACCATCAGGTGAAAGAAGTGTCCCCAGCTGCCAGAAGACGAGATGCAAAGTTGTCATTTGCAGTTGTATATCCGGACAAAAATGGCCGCATGCAAGTGAAGAAGGTATGTACTGAATTCCCTATATCAAATCATGTATAACTAATAGTTTCTCACTGCTTCTAGGCTTTTCACTTGTTAATCTAATTCTTCTTGACTTGCAACATCCCCCACCTTTGTCATGACCAAAAAGAGTCCATGAAAAATGGAAAGACTTGTGCCCCCGGATCTGTTTTTAAGTTTTTGAAAGCAACATTGGATTTCAGCGAGTTGACAGCTTGTTCTAATGTTGGTTAGGTGGGTGAGACATTCTCAAATGCAAATAAGAGACGCTTAGATGACAACAAAGCCTTGGCCGAGATATACTTCCAGGTAACACGTAATCATGCGGCTATAGTATTTCTTTCCTTGCAACCCTCATTGATCTATGTTTTCATAGTTTTTAAAAAAATTTCTGAAAAATTCTGAGTTAACTGCTTCCTAATTTCTGTAGATTGGAGATTACTTGGATGTATCGATCGAATAGGGCACGGATGGCGTACATGCTTTTAGCCTGCGTTATTCATAGCTCTTTACTCGGCTGAATTGGCGTCTGTTATGCCTGAAATTTGGCGTGTAGAGCAGTTCTTATTCCTGCCAATGATCTCCTTTTTTAAGTAGTCTGTTTTGAGAGTATGAATTGTATTGATAACTTGTATCCAAATTCAAAGATCAACGTGATAGTTTTATTTTCATTCCCAAGTTTAATTCGCCTTAAATTCAGTAGTATTTATGAAGAGTGAATGCAGAAATCTATGTCAAATCCATCCATCCATCCATCAAGGATGTCAGTTTTTGATTTGGTTTTCTATTTTTCAATCCGAACATCAATTAATTTACCAAATCAAATTAAATTACATCCACAAAATCAAATCAAACTATAAAAACTAAATTATCTCAACTAATATTACAAATTGTAGCAATCAACAAAATGTAAATTATATGATCAAAAGTTCCATATACTAAATACTTCATGCGGTTAAGTTTTTTTTTTTTTTTTTTTTTTTTTTTTTTTTTTTTTTTTGGTTTTTTCTAATGAAAGTTGAATTCATCACCAAAACCCAAATAATTTTTTACCAGACTCGATCAAATTCGGTATAAAATCAAACTAAATTATTAATACGATCTGGTATGATTTGGTTTGGCATTCACCAAACTTGCTCAATGACTCCTTTGCTTGGAGGAGGCTCTTGTGTAACCATTCATGTACAATATAGATGAAATAATTTACATAACGATATGGTGATGAAGTTGTATGTTTCACTCCAATGGTTCAAGAGCCTGTGTAAAAATTACAAAATTCACTTCACACTCTGCCCCTACTATGCAGGAAGTTTCTAGAATATACATAGATTAAAGTATTTAATGGGTAAACCGCAGATTTTCAGACTACAAACATTTTAAAATAACCTGCAGCTCTAAATGTTCAACCACTTCCATCTACATCGGAATTAACAGTTCTTCGTATATGTTGTACTAATTCATCATGCACTTCAGCATCTTGCACAAATTCTGCAGCAGAAAGTATATTCATCAAGGATATGTTCATGTCAAAATTTTCCGATTAAATCAATCGTTTGTTCGCAACATTCTCACATTTTCACTACTCTTATAGCCTAGAAAATTGGAAGAGGATTGCAGGAAGGTGTTATGAGTACCTCGCCTTAAGCTTGGCTTCCATCCGGTACTGTCATCATGCGCTTTTTGGAATCGTACTCTAGTTGCGTTCCACAGCTGGATATAACAATTTTTCGATGAGTTTAGACCAAAGAAGAATATGTTTGTCAAGTTTCTGATATGTAAATCACAGTAGATTAGCTTACTTTGAGCATTTCACAGTATTCGTGGTGCCCCCGCTGGAAACCGATAGAATGGTTCCAAAGAAGGAGAGGTTCTCGGTACCACAGTTAGGACAAGGGCCCTAGACAATATGGTAACAAATTGTTAGTCACAAGATTACAAGCATACATTAATTAGATAAGTAATTAGATCATGAAAATAACGGATTATTACCTTCAATATAAGGAAATCGTTCACAATCAATTTTGTAATGGCCTGTGATAACCATAGTATTGCGGGCAATGCAGCAAACCATGTGAAAATGAAACTGAAAGGCTCTGGAAGCTGTATTGAGATAAAACAGAAAAACCGGTTAATCAATATCAATGCGACCGATGATGAAGATAAGAAAAGGAAGCCACTGTTGGAACAGGAAGTGAAGCTAATACCTCCAACAGGTAGGTGATCTCAAATCCAGTCAAATCATCCAAGAAAAAAAACCTAATTGTTGACAAAAGTAGAAACATCCTACATTAGCCTTTGATAATAGTGTATATTTGGAAACTTTGAAATCAACCCCCACCTTTAATAGGCAACATAAGTAGAATGAATTTGCTTCAACCTTTTCTTAATAGTTAAATTTTGGTAGCTCTTACTTGAAGTTACACTAGATGTGCATTGATCTTAAGTAACTTGTATATGAACTTATTTTGTTAAGAGTAATAAAATATAATGGCGCTTCAATGAACAGCTTAACCTTTTGGTGGAGTTAGTTCCTTGACATAGTATCAGAGTCAGCATGACATGAGGTCAAGGATTCGACTCTCAACTAGCCCTCATTTAAGTGGAATATCTAGCGCCAGATGTGAGAAGGGTCTATGTTGCATCCACACTTCTAGCCCAAAGGGATCTCATGTTAGATTATATAACATATCCTGAGGTTTCAACCATCATTTTAATCTTTGGTTGAGTTGGTTACAATGAACTGTACCAGAGTAGCCTTTCTTTGTAGTTTAAGGCCATATTATAAACTTAACGAGTTTGAACTTGTTTGTCCTGAAACTTGTTTTCCTAAAGATAAAAAATGAAAAGAACAAGGCCGGAATAGGAAACCGTAGATTAAGATATGATAGACTCGGTCATGTGATACTTACAGTCCAAGGGCAACGACAGCAGCAGGAACATTCAGCAGGAACATTTTGAAGTAGTCAACACTGAGGTCACTGTAAACCTGTCAAACTGAAGCTCATCAGACAGATAAAAGCCAAACCCTCATGGAAAACAATAAACTACTTTGGAAAACAAAAGTATTCGGAAATTTTTTCATTGAAAAATTTTGATATGGATAAAATTCAGGAAGTCATGACACGCATCCATAAGACGGTTAGAAACATAAAGGTGCCGAGAAAACATTTCAGAATTCAGACCTTTCTACTCCTAAGACTGCATCGAGGACCCTCGACAACGATGATACTACCTTCTATCTGAAAAAAAAATAGAGAGACATTAACAAGTAGAATGCCGGTGACAGAAAGGTAAAAAGATAAGGACAATAAGATAGAATTCATATTCAACCAATCATGTTTGTATGTTCTGATATTGTGTCACCATCAATGGTATGATACAAAGAACAAACCTTGAGTTTAAGCTTTAGTTCATCAAACTCTTTATCAGACAAGATTGGGTTTCCAGCGACATAAGCCATGGAAGCCTCTAGAAACCTCTGCTCATCAGCACCTGTGTGGAAAATCAGTCAAGAAAATGCAGCAATTTACACATTTTAGAATCTTGATTAGTTAGAAAACAGTTTTTGACAGGTTATTGTTATAGAAACTAACTTAGCATTACTACACTGCTTCCTTCCCACATTAACTCTTCCTTGAGATTGTCGAATTCCTCGTTTGACATGATCGCCTTTCCCTCATAGTAGAATGCCTGATCACGATCATAGGTC
This sequence comes from Amaranthus tricolor, assembly GCF_026212465.1. NCBI lineage: Eukaryota > Viridiplantae > Streptophyta > Magnoliopsida > Caryophyllales > Amaranthaceae > Amaranthus > Amaranthus tricolor. Next base: position 10,348,899 of record NC_080063.1, on the reverse strand, counting down.
TCGTTAAGTTGTCGTTGTTCAAAGGTTTTTGTAATTTGATCTTCACAATACATAGAGAAAGATTATAAAAAAAAAATTAAAAAAAAAAGTTACTATGTGTATACTTGTAGTGCTTGTAGGAAATCTTGCTCAAGCTCCCCTATGGACTTCTTTTCCTTCTTGTCAATACTACAATATTGCAACACATTATTGTCAACCATTTCTTCTGCTTGATCAACTTGACCTGAAAATTTTACAATTTTTTCTACTTTAATCAAGATTGCCAAAGTAGAACAAACAAAAAAATGAGCCAGAATAACATTTTATTATCCTAATGCTATTTAGCGACGCCCACCTAAGCAGATATATCTAACTATACCCTTGTGGAAATCTATAGAAAAAATGTTTCTGATTAACTTCGATAGCCAATATAATTTGTAGATTCACGTACATAAGAAGAGTATATGAATCAACAAGCCATTTTTATTAGTTCGTTATAGTCCATAACTCAAGAACTATAAATTTATTGCTCCTTCGAAAGGGCATAACGAACAAAAAAACAAAAAAACTGAAAGTGGTTTTATTTCAACTACTACTATTCTACTCCCATACATTAAGTTTCTTTCATGATTCATGTAGGAAAAATTGCTTACGCATGGCATATCCCTCTAAGAGGAGCCTCTGACTATTGAAGTCAATTTAATCGAATAAGTTCTTGCATTTCATCTTAATTCTCATAGATAGTCTTATAAAACACCATTTTTAATTAGGTTAGTCTAATATTATTGTCATAAAAGTGATTCTTATAACCTTAAATTGATACTTTACGGTTTTAAAATGATAAATGTTTAGTCTTAAATTAATTATTCATAACCTTAAGTGATCACCGATGATCAATTAAAAAATTGAGTAATTATAAAACTCCATTTAAGAGTCTCATACACGACTTATTGTATCAAAAGACTCATATGAGTAGGGTATGATAATAAAGTATCTAAAATATATTATAAGATTTTAACTATCAATTCAAGATTTGAATTGAGTTAGTTCACATTTCATTTTTGCTTAAAAACCAGAACCCAAAAGCTAAAAGCATTTATGAAACAACCCCAATGATCCATCCAAACTATAATTAAAATACGTAAAATAAAACTAGAAATGCAATAGCAATGAATTGATAGAGACAAAATTCAGTAAAGATGAAAAAACATAAGAAACCCATATGTGTTAGGAGTATATAAAATAAAAACCTTGGTTATCGGTGGCAGCAAAAGGGGGAAGATGGAACAACTTTCTCCTAATAGTAAGACGACGAAAACCCATGAAATGAGCAGAAGCATCCTTCAAAGACACACTTATTTGAGATGATGGAGACACTGTAACTGTCGCTTTCCGGATGGGAGCAGTAAAAATCCTGGGGGTAGTTAAAGCACCCACCCCTAATTTGGAGGCCATGATCTCAAAATCGTATATTTGTATCCTTAAATTCAGGTGAAACAGAGCATAGTACTCAGAGTTGGTGAAGAAAACAGGAGTTTCTGGGCAGTATGTGAAGAAAAAAAGATTGGGATTTGGGAGGGATATTTGGAGATAAGGCAAAGGGTTGAATGTGTGGAGGGAAAATGTGGCGTCAAAAAATCTCAGTATCTGTATCGTATACTAGAGGTGTTCAGGTCGGTTTTGGACGGATGTCATTCGATTCAGTTGTATTTTGGATCGGTTATTTTTCAGATGCGTGTTGCGGCGGGTCACACTCGGGTCAGGTCGGTTAGTCATGGTTCGGTTGAAGATTAGTTATTTGAGCTATCAGGTTAGCATCAGTTCGGTGTCGTTTGAAGTTCATGTCGAGTAGTCAATCGGTCTCGGATTGTCATCGGTTAATAATTGGTTCGGTTTTACTGGGTACAGATGGGGTTCGGGTATTATTTTCCAGTAGAATTCGGCTACCAATTACTAATTACTATAAATCGAGTCAATATCACATTAAGTTGTTAAATATTTTTTAATTATTCTCCTTAGTTGAGGCAAAATAGTTAAAATGCAAATCAGTTAGTGATTATTGTTACTTTTACTTGTTTGACTGTAAATTAAAATTAAAGTTTTATTATTTTTCATCTGATTTGATTAAAAATAGTTAAACAAACATTGACCATTGATTATCAACTCTAAATATATGAAACCATGTATGTATAAAATTTAATTTATTAAAATTTCTAATACTTTATTAGATTAACTAATAAGATGATTGAATATGAGTCGATCATACTTCTATGTTAAAAATTGGTTCAGGTTTACAGCATTTCGATTAAAAATTCGTTCTAATTAAGTCGGTTTTAACTGGATCAAGTTTGGTTTTGAGCATGATTCGGATTGGGGATGACTCGGGTCGGTCACTATTAGGTTCGGGTAATCTCGGTTAGCGGTTATATGTCGGTTATAAAAAATCGCAGTTCACACTCGATTTTACGATCTTCGGTCGTAAATCGATTTGGGCGCAACTTCAATTCAGATAATATCGGTTTGATAAACCTAAAAAAGAAACATATTTTCGGGTCGGTTAATTTTCGGTTTCGGTTCAGATTTCAGGTCGAGTCACATTTGAACAACTCTACTGTATACACACACTATCAGCAGCTAGTCTTTTAAGAGACCGTCTCTTTGAGAGACATATCTCAAGTCCAGTCCATTAAAGATTAATATCTGCTTATAGTATTTTTAATGTCTACTTATATTATCCTTAATGGTTATCTATCATATCCTTAATGCCTACTTTTAATATCTTAAATGTCTACTTATATTATTTTTAATGCTTACTTACGATATTTTTAAAATTATATACCAGGCCGACCCAATTAAAAAAAGCATCTTAAAGAAATCGTCTCTCATAAGAATTTGTAGACACATAGTGTCCCTGTGAAGTTGGAATACTTGTTGTCGTCCCTTTTGATTTGGGTATGCCAAGTCATGGATTTTTCGTTCTGTTCTATGTTATGGACGTGTCTTTGGTTGACACGTGGTTGTATATGGATGATAGTTGCTAAGGGTTTGGTTGGCACACTGAGGTGAGCTGGGTCCATTAAACACACGTTCCCTGTATTTTTGAAACAAGAATGCCTATGGATTACTAAAATTTTCATCATCGTTCCAAAATATTTTTAAATTATTTGACTTTTCACGCACTATAATATATTAATTTATATCTCTGACTATAAATAATTATAAATTTTAAAAATTTAATATTAATAATATTTGCATTGAAACGAATTAAAGAAGATTCCACTTGATTATCTTTTAACTTATAGATTAAATAACTAATCACAAATTAAAAATAATAAAAATAACAAGTAATATGAAATGAAAGAAGAATTAGATTATATTTTAATCAGTCATTTAACTTACATCTACTTCACCTCATTTATGACAACTTATTGAAGTGTATGATTCATCTCATCAAATAAAATGTCACATTAAATACTTTATATGTTTAGCAAATGATTAACTCATACAGCTAGAGGCGTTTAAAATCGGATGACGAATCGATTCAAATCCAAAAATACAAATATTCATTTTTAATAGTAAAAATCAAGATCATTTTCGATTCAAAAAGATTGAATAGTCAATTTAATCCGAATTGGATACCAGATATACGATTTTGAAATTCTTATAATTTATTGGTTTTTATATAAAAAATTAGCCTTTTTATGCATAAATATGTAGGGAATATAATTAAATTTTTCAAAAGTCTATATTAATTAATAATAGATTATGCAACTTAATTGTAGTTGAGAATTGTAAATATTTGTATATTTAACAAAGAAAAAATTATCTAGAATAATCCAATCTTTCATGATTTTCCTATAATAATCCCACCTGTTGATTAACCATAAATAATCCTAACTTTAGGGGGTATTTGCCTAGAGTAAACTTAGGTAACCCGTTGACTTGCTATAGCAAGTTTTAATTTTTTAGAAAAAAGATAAATTAAAATAGAATGTGGAAAAAAATATTAAAAAATGTTTAAAAAAATTCTGATTTTTTTTTTATCATTTAAAATTTTTTATGTAAATTTTCAAAATTTTTCTATAATTTTACATTGATTTTCAATTTAATTATTCGGTGAATTATTATTATAACAGGTCAACGGGTTACTTAAGTTTACCCTAGGCAAATACCCCTAAAGTTGGTATTATTCATTGTTAATCAATAGGTGGAATTATTGTAGGAAAATCATAAAAAAGTTGAATTATTCTAGATAATTTTTTTTTTAACAAACAAAACAATGTTTTGAATTAGTATATATATATATATATATATATATATATATATATAAGAATAGTAAATTCTAGTATATTTAACAACCAAAACCATCTAATTTTATCATTGTTCCAGTATAAACTGATACAACAATCAAATAAAATGAACAAATTTTGTAAATCTACTCCCATTTAATAGGAGTTATCAAAGGCTTGTTTAAAAAGAAGGCTTCTAAGTTGGCAACCACAGTATCTTCAGCAGCTTTAAAGGATTCATTAGTCCAAACAGAATGGTGAGGGGACAAAACCACACACTCTAAACCAAACAGTTCTTTAGGAACATTAGGCTCATTTTTAAACACATCAAGACCAGCTCCTTTAATTTTTCCTTCCACCAAAAACCGAACCAGTTCTTCCTCATCGATTAGAGCCCCTCGCCCAACATTGATGATAACTCCTTCGTTTCCTAATGCACTCAACACATCCTTGTTGATCATGTGGTGTGTTTTCTTTGTTAACGAACAGCAGACAATGAGAATGTCGCTATCGACTGCTAAGTCGTGTATATTGGCATAGTATGGAAATGAAATAGAAGGTTTTTTCTTCGTAGCGATGTATGCAATGTCACAACCAAATGACAATAATCTCCTTGCAATCCGAGAACCAATGCTTCCTAGGCCAACTATGCCTACTCGTTTTCCCTTTAGCTGCATCAATTGAGTAGTTGACATAAAACCTTTTGGGAATAAATACCCTCATTACAATACATAATACAAAGTCTCACCATATCAAGCAATATTGTATCTAAAAAAAACTTATGTGATCCAACATCGAAGAATTGAAGAGAAATTGACTAACATATATACTTAATTGACTAATCCTCCTAATACCAATTAGTTTTAGGATGGAACATTATCGGATTTATGTGCAGTTAATTTTCCTCTTATGCGGATCTTGTGTATAATAACAAACTTATCACAATTGAGCATTAGCACGTGCTACCAGTAACACCATCGGTAGTGTAGTGAAATTACAAGATCAAATCCATAGGGACGATTGGGTATTTGGGTTACTATATGTAAAAAGGGGTTTTGGTCAAGTTATTGTCAAAAAAGGTAACATAAACAATGATTAACAATTGCATTAACAATAATGACTAAGTCTTTACCACCCCGTCCCTTCAGATCACGGTTGACTGCTATAGAAGCTATATACTGGCCTCACAAACCATGAGATCACACATTCTATTACTGCTCCCCGCTTAGCATGGTTAACTACGAAGTTCTTAATAAATAGTCTCCCTTGAAAAGAAGATGCACCTCCTTTTTAAAGCTCAACCGAACTATCACAAAGCCTAATTAAAGATAGGGGATAGCCCGTTGCTCACCCATATTTGATGCATCTCTTGGCCTCTTAGATGATGAGGTTAAGCTTCTAAGTTATGACTTATGAGCGCTTTACTCACCCAAGACATCCAACATCATTTCAATACTACTCATATCTAAACAATAAATATAACTATCCAATCTCAAATATAATTATAACCATCACCTTAAACTTTTTTTTATATAGGGTCACAAATTTTACAAGTGTTAGCGTATTAAAAGCAAATATGATTAAAGTTCCAAAATTTAAAAATCTTTTATCCTTATTTTTAGCCTAAAAAGTCTCATTCGAGGAATAGATAATTTATTTAACGGAAATTTCATGATATCCCATTGAGTTTCTCAAAAATTCACCATATACCACATAAAATTTTTTAATCCACCATAAAATATTGAGTTTTCGTACGTTAGCACAAAATACCATTAATGACAACTGCCGTCAGTGTGCCGTTTGTGGTAAATTACCAGTATGCCCTTACGCATTCAACTGGCGCCATTTTTAGGGTTGACTTCCCCAAACACAACGTATCTCTTCAAAAAATTGACGCCCTATCTTTCTTCTTTTCCATTCAAGAAACTCTATTCGTCTTCATTGTTCTGGAACCCTAAAAATCCATCAAAAATTTGCAAAGTGTCAATTTGTGTGAAGTGAATTGCAGGTAGGAAAGTAAATTGGGACTGACGTTTGAACTTAGAGTCTGTTTGACGAGGTTTGTGAGGCAGTATGGTGGTCGTGACTGAATTTCACACAAAGTTCGCTAATTCGGTGGATTAAGCATACGCAAGGTATTACTATCCTTATCCATTTGCATTTCGAGTTCTGATTTTGTTTTTTTTTTTTTCGCAAAATTGAGTTAGGGTGAGGGTTTGGTGGAAAATGATCATCTGTGTCAGTTTGTTTGCTATGAAATTCGAATGTGAATTATATAAAAGTTAAGTGTGATGTGTTGCATGCGAATTTGAATTATGCTAAAGTGATGTGTTTTTGTTTTGTATGGGATTTATAGTTTGGATTGTGATATAATGTGTTGTTGGTAAATGATGTTGTTAGGATGAGTACAATGTGGTTGTTAGTTCGTGCTCCAGGGGGTATTTTTGATGCGAAGGTGGATGACACTGATAAGACCAATTTGATGGAGTTGATTGAGTATATGTTTGAGGATTCAGTGAAACAGAAAGTATATCTCCCTAAATACTTCACCCTGTTTGTGAGTAAACTTAGAACAAATCGTAAGTTAGAGTTAGTCGATGATGGGGCAATGTTAAAAATGGAATGAAGGGAAGAGTGAAATTGAAGTGTTTATAGAAGAGACAGAAACCCCATCTCTTGTGTTTCAGTCTGCAGAAGCTAGTTGGGCAAAAACTTTAAAGAACAGGACTGAAAATATTAGGCTAATGGAGAGAGAGAATAGAAGGAAAGTAGAGGAAACAGAAGCTGATGAACAGCTTTTGGCCCAGCAGGCATATACTGTGGCTGTAGAGGTCCCTATTTTGATTGTTGATGATGATGGGATTAAATATATAAGAGTGTTTGCTACTCCAGCAGCTGATGAGGATTTTCCAGGAGATTCACAACCTCAACCCTCACAACCTCCATGCTCACAAACAAAAACATCTCAACCAAAAACATCTCAACCAAATAACCCTCCAAGAAGAAAAAAGCTTACTCCAAAGAAGAAAATACCCCCTACACTGTCAACCCAATAGTAGCCTTCCCTACCACAAACACCAACAGACCAACCCAGGCAGCCTACACCCCCTCCTGCACAACCACTAACAGACCAACCCAAGCAGCCTACCCCTACAGTACAACCACCACATCCAACAACAATAGCACCTAGGCAACCAAACTAGCCCAAAGAACAAACCAGACTTAAACCCAAAGAGTGGAGGGTGCCTAGAAGCACTGCTGTTAAGTTTGGCCTTGATGTCAGCAAGAAAACTGCAGTAGGGAGGCAAATCAACACTAGGAGCAAAAAAAAATTGGTGGTTGAAGAAATTGATGTTGAGTCTGATGGTTGGCCTTCTGATGATAGTGAAGATGGTGATTATGAAGCTTCTGATGTTGAGGCTGATTCTGATATGGAGTTGGACATTAAGGATGAGTACATTGTGAGAGAAGAAGATGTTCGTGATAATATACATGAGAAGACCTTTGAGGATTATTTAGATGGGTCTCATGTGTTAGACAAAATGTACAAAAATGGTAAAAAAAAATCTGGTCTCACTTACCATTTGGATCCATTGTTCTTGAGGAGTGGTTGATTTTTGAAACCAAAACACAGTTTCTAGATGTATTTAGAGATTACTGCATACAAGAGGGCTTCTCTGTTTCAATTAACCATGCTGATAGTAAGAGGTACATAGCAAGGTGTTTGATGAGGGATTGCACTTGGAGGATTCATGCTTCAGTTCTAAGAGGCAAAGTCAGTTGGGCCATAAAGAAGCTAGAAGGAGTGCATGCAACTTGTAAGAGGCTGGAAGAGAATCATATGGTCTCTTCAGCATGGCTATGCAGACAATTGTTACAAGACTTAGAGGCAAACCTAGATGTCCCAGTTGATTCATTGCAGAGGCTGTGCATGGAAAGGTACAGGATCCATGTGAAGTTGAGATTGTTATACAAAGTGAAGAGTTTAGGCAGGGAGCAATTACATGGTGGGTTTGCTAAGTCCTATCCAGCTCTTCCAAAGTATGCTGAAATGATAAAGTCCACAAATCCTAGGTCTTATGCTCGATTACATGGACTGACAGTTTGAAATCCACGGCCTGTTTCATATCTTATGCAGCTCAAGTGAGAGGATTCTTAGGTGGTGGTAGACCTATCATAGGAATAGATGGTACACATTTAAGTGGGTATTACAAAGGGATTATGCTCACTGTAGTTGCAATAGATGGAAATAAGGAGATCTTTGTGTTAGCCTATGGGATTGTTGACACAGAGAGCATAAAGTCCTGGACTTAATTCTTCAGAAACTTGAGGTGCCTGTTTTCTATGGATCTCAGAAGGATGACTGGACTTTTATCAGTGACAGGATGAGGGTAAGTTTCTTCTTTGTCTTTAATTTGAGATTATGAAGTTGTTTACTAACTTAGTCTTTTTTTTTTACGGGGTTGAATCAGCATTGTTTGTGGTGTTCCTAAGAGCTACCAGGAGAATATGCTGCCAGCATTTGTACTCAAATCGCAAGGCTGCAGGATGGAGTGGGACAACATTTCATAAGCTGTTTTGGATTGCTGCAAATGCCTACAATGAGTATGTGTTTGGAAAAGCTATGTCCAAGATAAAAGAGTATGATGCAACAGCATATGATTATCTCACAAATGTAGAACGGCAGTGGAGTGTGCACATGTTTGACAGGACAGTTTGTTGTGATCATAACACAACAAACTTCATAGAGTCATTCAATGCAATAACAAAGGCCAACAGGGATATGCCTGTGTTAACATTACTGGAAGGTAAATTTGTGTCCCTATTTTGCTCATTTAAATGCAAAAAAATTAATGTTGCTTACTGTGGTTTTTTTTTTGAATAATTAAGCTGTCAGGAATTGGTGCATGAAAAGGATGGGTTCTAGGTTCGATAAAGCAGTGGGCATGGAACCTAATGAGCTGACTGAGCATGGAAAAGGGGTGCTGGAGACTAGGACTGATGAGTCTAGGTTCTGCCATGTCACTGCAGTTGGTGGTGGAGAGTTTGAGGTGAGGGATAGCCATGTCAAGTTCCCTGTCACCCTTGAAAATATGACGTGGGTGTGGGAAATGGCAAGGATCAGGGATCCATTGCAAGCATGGTCTCAGGGTCATTTACAAGCAGAAACTTGATCCTTGGGACATTGTCTCACTTTTCTACAAGGGGGCTGCATATAAACTCACTTATGGAGACCACATCCACCCATGGCTGATCCAACTCACTGGCCTTCACTTGATGTGCCTGAAATTGCACCACCCCAAGGGAAAAGAAATGCTAACAGACCACCTAAGCAAAGGAGAAGAGTTGCTCATGAAGCAATAAAAGGAAAGAGGCACAAGAATAACAAATGCAGCTTATGCAAAGAACTAGGCCACAATGCAGTGACATATAAGGCAAAAAAGGCATCCGTAAAGAAGGCAGAACATGCAGCTTCCTCTTCACAGCAAGGCAACACAAGGGTGAAGAAGAGAAAGACTGCTACTTAGCATTGTTTAGTGTCATTTTTTGGTGAACAGTGTTTAGTGTCAAATTGCTTTTGAACAAAATGTTAACTACTTGATTTGTACGACACTTCTTTTGTTTATCACAATTCCAATGTATGCACAAACTAGCCGTTACACTCTTCCAACGGCTATATTTAAAAAAAATGATATTTGAGGCAAAAAAAGTAATGGTATATGATGAATTAATAATTTACCACAAACGGCACATTGACGGCAGTTGTCATAATGGTATTTTGTGCTAACGTACGAAAATTTAATAATATATGGTGAATTAAAAAATTTGATGCGGTATATTATGAATTTTGGAGAAATTTAGTGGTACAACATAAAATATCCATTTATTTAACTTATTAACATATCCTAAACAACAATTAGACAATATAATAAATTGACTCATATGACAATAACTATGAAGTAGAAACATTAACATTTAATTTTACTCACTCTAGAACCAAGAGGAAATACGGGTATTTGAACCCAAGATCCGGCCCGAGCAAAACGGTTACCGGACGATACTTTACGGAGCACATCAAGCAACAAACCAACCGCACAATCAGCAGTATCATCAGAGAAAGCTTCACCAACATTAGCAACAGATATCCCTCGGCGGCGACACTCGGAAAGATCGATATGATCAACTCCAATACAGGAAGTTATCACACATTCCAAGGAAGGTAAACAATCTAATATGTCCTTCCTCAATGGAGAGGGCCCCACACAGACGAGTGCACGTGCAGCAGCTCCGTGTGAGCGCAGGAAAGAGAGGGTATCAATGGAGGTGGCGAGGGGATCAAGGAGAGAGAAAAATGGAGCGATTCGATTATGGAAGAAGAAATTGTAGTCGGGTATGCGATGAATTACGAGAAGGGGCTTTGGTTCTTTGTTGGGTTGGTGAGAGGAAGACTTGTCGGTATTCGCCATTAATAGCCAGTTACAGACAGGATAAATGTGGGTTTTCTAATTTGGCGTAGGTTTATTTTGTTTGAAATTCTCCAGATTAAGAAGTATGTTTAATTGTTTCATTTATTAGGTTTTGGCCACTGGACACTTTTTTAATTCATTCTTTTAATTTTGTAATAATTTTCTTTTATAAAAATGTTTCTACTGATTTCTCTTTTATATATTCATATATTTGAAGCGTTCTTTAATCTCATCTATACAATTAATTTGATTCTTTTGATCGATGATTTATTCATAAGCTAGAGAGGTAAGAGCTTCAATTTGCAAGCAATCTTACCATTTTTTTTATCTCTGTGCAAAATTCCTTCATTGCAGTTTAAAAAGGATTAAAGCAGCGCACTAGAAAATCATTTTTATCTCTTCGGGCATAGTGCAAAAAATTATTGAACTATAAATTGCATACATATGGAGTATAGTCAAAAGGTTAGCTTGTATAAGGAAATGACAATAGCTTGTATAAGTGATTTTAAGTGTGTAAATGAAGAATATATGATACGGTTAAATAGAAAGGGAATTTTAGTTCATCCAATTTTTTGTCCTAGTTTGTGCAAATAAATGTGCTTCTTAATAATGGGTAAGTTATTAAGATTTGATTATGAAAATAAAGTTGATTTACTTAAAAAAAATAGCCTAAAATTAAAAATAAAAAACTTTTTATAGAAAGTTTTTGACTTTTTCTCTGTCCACCATATTACAAGTAACAAAATAGAAGAGTATGCAAATAAGAAAAAAAAAAAAAAAAAAAAAAAAAAAAAGAATCTAACAGCCAAAGGGAAAATGCTCAAAATTAAAAGAAAAATTAAAAAAAAATATGTCAAACTAAATTGACAAGAAACATTATTTAATTCAAGACATAATACATTAATTAATTTATCATACTTTTTCAATAGCATAAGCAAATCATATGTAAGCCATGAGTGTCTGCTGGAGTTCACATGGATCAATTTGCCTCTCATCTTTAACCTGTAGGATCAAAAGTTTCCGGAACCAGTCATCAGAATTCAGTACAACCACTTCAATATACAATTAAAAAAACTTAATAATTAATATATATGGGTTCACTATTATTCATATTGAATGAGTTTTTAAATTAAAAATAATTAATATATCTTGTTAACGATATTAATTTCTTGATTCTCACAAGTAGTTTGGAAAGAAGTTATTTTCATCCTGTATTAAGCTATAATCTAGTTGTTTACAAAAAGAAACTTAACTACTATTTGATAATTCCTACATGGCTACATTTTACATTTTTTTAATTTTATCCGTCAAATAGAATTTGCTACCATTTTATTTTTGACTATCACCTAGACTGATTTAATTCTTTAATTCTTACAGATACATTTAATTTATTTTTTTATCTTATTTACACCTTTTTTTTACTTTCTTACAAGTCACTCTTTTTACCAACTTTTATCTTTTTTCCAATCTACTTAAATTTTATCTTCATAACAAACGCTTATACACCGTAATATGACCCTTCACATGAGAGCTCTATGGATAGAAGTGGATGCATCATAGGTCCTCGCTAAATATTCCATTTTAAATGAGCTAGATTGAGATTCGAACTTACGACCTCTTGACACGTTAGCTTCTGAGTTCTGATATTATATCAAAGAACGGATTATTTAACCAAAAATTTAAGTTTATGGTTAAAAATCTCTATAATATATTATATATTCTAACAATTAAGATAACAATAAAATAATTACCTGTGACTGTATTGTGTGAACCATAGTGTTATCATTGGATCCGGATGAAACACAGTTAATAACATTCAGCCCATGTTGAGTAAGTAAATGCAGCAACCGTGAAAGCGGAAGGCATTTGTTATTATCATCAAAAATTGCACTTGTGCTTACAATTACTTCAATAAGTCCATCTTTGCAACACTTTACTGTAACATTATTTTTAGGGTTCCAATTATTATTATTATTATTATTATTATTATTATTATTATTATTATTGTTACAACTTGTAGTTGACTTCAATAGTTCAGCTCTTGTTTCAGTCAAACCTTTTACACCATTTTGCAAATTCACTATATAGTTTGTTGCTTCATGTAAAAGATCTGCTATTGACCGCCTTCTCTACATCAAAAAATAAAAAGATGAAAAATAAAATTAAATAGTTGGTAGTAATAATGTATATGACATAACTCTAAGTGTATAAATTTTTAGTTGAGTTGATAAGTCTAAGTTACGGGTTTGATTTTCATTCACTCCTAGAGTGATTTTGAGTATGCAAGATGCATATCCACCGCTCATGATCCCCTAAATTTAGGAACCCCATATATTTTGCTTTTTATTTAAGTATTTGTTTTTAGGTCTCAAAATTTTGAAAAAATAAAACAAACAGGGTCTTCATAATTATAGTATATCTTTGCTTCGCCCTTGTTCACCTCTTCTTTAAAGTAGAATTATGAATGCCAGCCTCGTCCAAGTATGAGGGAGTAGAGTCGTCTCCGACATTTTAAAGGTCCTGAGCAAATCTAAATTACGGGCCTCTAAAATCTAAAATTACTTTTTTCTTACAGTTTGGCATTTGTAAATTTGTTTATTAATACTTTAATTAGTACAATTAATTTTTATTAATATATTAAAATATTGCTAAATTTAATAATTACATGGAACCAACAACGATTAATCATAAATTTCAAATAGCCGTACTTTTAGGTTTAAAGTTTAAACCACTATTATTATTTATCTCAATTGAACTAATAGTAAAAGTTGTAAATTAATAATTATCAAGAGAGATTATATTGCTCACCTAAAATAATTTATACTAGTATATCTGAATCATTCAATACAAGCTGATAATACATATTTATTAACCAATTTATCTAATTATCTTTTAAAAAATAGATTGAATGTGAATTCACATTAAATTTTAATATTCTCCCTATTCATTTAATTTTGCTACACAATACACAAAAGACCCTCATTTTTATTTTAACCATATAGCAAAAATATGAGGCCCCAATAAATCGGGATCCTGAGCAGTAGCTCATGGTGCTCCCCCTTATAGCCAGCCCTGTAGAGGGAAGTCTAGACAATTGAGTTACATCTACACTTTTAAACTTTTAGCCCAAAGAGCTCTTGTATGAGGAGACGTGATAATACATATAAGATATATAACTTTTAGCCCGAACAGTGATAAAACATATAAGATATATACTAGTGCCTCATCCATGAAATTATTTTTTATCTTTATGGGTTTTGGTTTATTTTTGAATTCAATAGATTTTTTTTAAGATATTGAAATTAGGAGAGTTAAAAAGAGGTATGTTGTAATAAATAATTGATATTAAATACTGGGATTCTATGAGGTTGGTTAAGAAATCTAACTTTGTATAAACTTATGCTCATAGTTGAAGATCCGAAATAAATATATTAACACACCTTATTATATGTTAAATATTAGGGTGAGATTGTCCCAAGATCGTCTTAATTAAATATTTTGAGACTATTAATTATAATATTGCAATTATTTTACCCCTTTGAATTGAGGCCTTGTACTATAGTCAGACTTTACACATGAAGATATATACTTCCTTAGGGTGGTCCAAAAGTTAAGGTAGGTAAGATAAATTAGTACTCATTGTGAAATATTGCAATTATTTGGACATTACAAAAAATTAAATATGTGGCAACTACTCCAATAATTTATTATTATATTTTTGTTAATTGAAAGGCAACCTTATAGTAGTATAAGTAGGACTGTAGGAGGTGATGGATCCCATTTTCTAAATCTGACGGAACCAATATTGTCTTCATATAATGAGACAATTAAAGTGCATACAATGAAATTGATACCAACCAAATAAAAATGTTTGGCATTATGATAATAGTAGTATTTTCCATTTTCTAAATAGTTAAGGTTTCGATTTATTTGATAGTTTTTAGATAAATGATAAATTTAATTATAAAAAGGATCAAATCTAGTACACTACTTCCTCCGTTCTTTTAAGTTCTTCCACCTTACTATAACGGGTAGTTTCATAAGTTCTTCCACTTTAAAATACTTTCTATTTTTAGAAAGTTTTTATCTCACTTTTACCCCTTACCCCTTTCCTTTTTTTGTACACGGAATAGTGATTCGAATTCTTTAAGTTTTTTTGGGCATTGGGGTTTTCATTATTACCCCTAGTAACTCCTACTCTTCCTTCTCCTTTTGAACGATACTTTCTCTCTCCTCTTCAAAACCATTTTCATGGCTTCAATTGCCCTTATCCCCTGTTTGTTCTTCATTTTTAGTGCATTTTAACTGCACTAAAATATAGATCGGTTTAATCTCATCATTTTGAGGTTCGTTTTGTTAGTTTTGGCAAAGTTTCGAAATTGCATGCCCCATGTTCTAGAATCCGCCATTACCTTCGTCGTCTTGAACCTTTAATTATTTGCAATGGAAAACAACGAATCTAAGAGTGACTCTACAATTCCTTCATATCTTTATGATGGTCTATGTGAGTATGGTGAGTTTTTTTCTTATTCCCTCCATGGTTGTTCCCATTCTTACTCAAATGAAATTTTGAAGTGGTCAAAAAAAGAGCTTGAGGCATATCACAAGTCTCTTGAAGATGATGCCACAGCTTTGTATCATGAATCTCCACCAACTTCTCCTTATGTTGAAAAGGAACCAACACCAATAATTGTTGAATGGATGTGTGACTCCCCATCTGAATTAAATCCCTTAACTCCAACTAATGTGAAAGAAGATCAAATCAATTTGGTTGTCCCTGAGACTCCTGAAGATGTTATTGCTTATAGGGCAAAATTAAACCCTAAAAACGTGTCTGATGATTGTAAGGTTGTTCTGATTTTTCGGAATTTCTTTTTGTACTTAAATTTGACATATTGGTGCTGGTTTTATATGTTGTTGTTTCCTGCTGGCTTATGATAATCTTTTATTTATGTTTGATGAAATTTTGTTGATATTGTGTTCTTCTGTTGATGTTCTTCTGATTTATGTTTAGGTTTATATTCTGGGGTTTTTTTGGTTTTTATATTTTTCTGTTGTTAGTTTATTTTCTGCGATCTTGTTGATTTTGATATTCTTCATGGTTTTTTTTTTTGGTTCTTACTTCACATTTTGGTGTTGGTTTTATGTTGTTGTTTGCTGTATATGGGTAATTTTTTTGCGATTTGATTTATGGGTTGCTGTTTGCTGCATGTTTTATGTGCACAAGCCCCTGTAATGTCAATTTGTTGAACCTCTAAATTTTGAAAAATTTACTTTAATTACTTGGTTTAGTAGCATTTGTTTAACCAAAACCCATCACTTGATTTTTAGCATGTTCAGTTACTGCATTGTTGATGAACAATTATAATCTGAGAGGTTTCATAACCTCTATCTAGAATGAGGGGACTTTTTTTTTCTGAAATTATGTAAAATAATGAAGTGATTAATCAAAAACATGCACACTAATCATTGTTATGGGTTGTGATTGACAAATTGTTGCTCCTAAGTAGGGATGCAAACGGGGCGGGGCGGGGCGGGTATTGGAATTACCATCCCCATCCCCATCTGTTAATGCAATCCCCATCCCCATCCCCATCCCCCCGGCGGGTATAATTTTTTTCCCCGTCCCCGCCCCGATGGGTTTGTATCTAAAACCATCCCCGCCCCACCACCCATCTGGGTATTCATCCCCGTGTAATACCCATTTTCCCCACCCCACCACCCGTCAAATCCCCGCTTAATAACCAAAGTCTCAAACAAATATACATGTCTAAAACAAAAGTATTTCAACATCAACTCAAAATCATCCAAAGTAAATCAATCCAGTATTTGAAAATAATTTTTTTAAAAAAAAAATATAAAACGGATACTGGGTACCCGGTTTTCCAAAATTTGTATATATTTTGAGGCGGGTATCTTGAGGCGGGGCGGGGCGGGGATGGGGCGGGTATCACCTAAAACCCATCCCCATCCCCATCCCCGCGGTGGGTATGAATTTTATACCCGTACCCGCCCCATGACCCATCAAACCGGGACCCATCCCCTCCCCGATGGGGCGGGTCTCCTATTAGACCCGCCCCGCCTGCATCCCTACTCCTAAGTTTTAAAAGTCATAATTTTAATGATGATTTAAACAAAATAAACCGAGGGGCTTTGATGTTTGTCATCCTTGAGTTTCTTCAAATGCCTAATCATAAGCTTCTTGAATGATCTCTGTTGTTTGTGTAGCATCCTCATTCTTTGTTAATGCTTGTGTTTGTTGTTGATCCCTGTTTGGGTTAAGAAAAGCTACAGCTTCTCTAACCAATTGTGTTAGGATTCTCACTTAAATCCTTAACCTGCCATTGTCTTCTTGAATCTTCTTTTCAAAGTGTGGTTGTATTTAGTTATTATACACCTTAACCTTTAGAATCTCACTTAAATGGTGTTGTAATAAGATCCACACATTAGTTAAGGTCTTTGGATGTAACTCTCTGAATGCATCCTCAACCACTGTGATTAATTCTGTCATGTTTTTGGGCATCTTTTTATGCATAAGTGATTGTATGCTTCTAAATAAACCCAAGTCTAGAATATTACAATCCGGACTATTTGGATGTTGTTGAGTAAGAATGAAAGTTAAACCCCCTTGCCTATTGTGTTGTTGCCATATTGGATCATCGTTTGTGATATGAACCCTTGAATTATCTTGTTGAATAAAAATAATAGAAGGTCCTTTACTTGGCAATTTTCTTAGTATAGTCGGAATCAATTGCTTTATAAGCATACTCCTATAAACTTCCTGATTAACTGATTCGGTTGGTTTAATTTCTATTGACCCCCTTGGTCGATTCTTTGAGTCTCTTTGTGCTGCCACCCTATTGATAAAAGGGAAAATTTCAGTTTTCCCATCAAACGTACATTGGCCAAAACATCTAGGCCTAGTAACGGCCCCTAAGAACATGGCCTTAGGTATTAACTTTGATGACTTCGCTGCCCTATATGGGACCTTTTCTTCGTGTGCTAAATAAACCCTTTGTGTTTTCTTGGTTATATAAAACCACTTCTCGTCAATGTGAATAAAATCGTACATTACTTTGTAAATCGGGTGTCTTTGAATGGTGTCTTCTTGGATAAGGCTCAAAATCCACTCCACCCTTCTTATTTTGTTGGCATCGGTTAAAGCCAGGTGTAGTGGATTTGAATGAGCCTTTATCTCGCCTCTTTTTATCAACCTCCACACTGTTGACGGTGCCAAATCTAAACATGTTGCAACATCTCTAATGCAAGTGTGTTCGCCTATGGGTCTAGACTCAAGTATGTTTGGTGGTACGACTACTCTTTTTCTTCCACAATTTTTGTACTTCGATTCTACAATGTATGGTTTGTTTGCTTCCTTGGTTTGTATTGCTCGTTTCCATAAATCTCTAATGGTTCTATGTGTGATGCCGTATTTTTTAGCTATGCGTTTGAATGTACCATGAGGAAGTGAGTCACTAACTTTTTAGTGACAACATCTCTTGGAAAATAAGTTGCCTTAACTCATTGGTGACTCTTGGCTTAGGTTGATTTTGTTGCTATGGTTCTATTTCTTCCATATTCTGTGGTTCTTCTTCTAATTCAGAACTGAACTCTGGAACGTATGAATTCGATCCAAAGTACCAAGCTCCCTGTTGCTCATCTTCACTTCTTGAAGCTATTGAAGGCTAATGATGCAATGATCTATTTCACAAACTGCTCTGGCTACTGTTTTTTAAGATACTTGAAGAATTTGTGGACTGTTAATTATGGCTTTGGCTAATGATGCGATGATCTGTTTCACAAACTGCTTTGGCTACTGTTTTTGAAGATACTTGAAGAATTTGTGGATTGTTAATTATGGCTTTGTTGCTGACTTTTGGTTTACTGTTTTGCACAACAGCCTTTATAGTGTGATTAGGAATTTGTAAAGTCATTTTTTTCAGATTAGAAGATTGTAATTTCAGATTAGAGGAAAAAATAATTTTAATCCATGTAAAAATAAATTGCCCAATACAAGACTGTTCTGTTTTTTTTTTTTTGTATGGAGGGGTTAACTTCCCTTATTTTTTTAGATTAGAGCTCCAAACTTTCCTAATTTGGAAAGTTTGTTAATTTTTCTCCTAAATGTACGGTTCTCTCTCCTCATTAAGTGTTTAATAAAATTAGATTTTTTTTTTGATTTAGTTTTATTTATAATTATTTTCTCTCTCATACTTCCAATGCAATCATTACTTCACACTATAATTTAATTAAAATAATACCCATTGCAACCTAAAGATTCCATCTTCTTTAATATGTGTGAAAAACTCAAAGTGGAAGAACTTAAAAGGACGGAGGGAGCATATAGGATTCAAAACGTCCGTACATTCAAAAAGTACAAAAATTTTATATTTGAAAACTAATCTACTATACTAATTTAGACTTCACTTGATTATCTTACAAAAAAGTGAGAAAATTTGATAGAGAAATAAATATGAACCGTGTAAAAAGTACAAGCCTTATATTTAATTAGGATCGGTGAAAGTACTTTTTTAGATATTGTTTGAATGAAATATTAGGGTTTTCAGGTCAATTAATACAATATTTAAATTATTAGTATCATAATTATGTACATAAAAAATCATAAAAAGTTTATATTTGAAAATTATTATTTTAAAATAGATTAACAAAACTCCACTATTGGCTATATGATTTCTTAATTTAATATTGATATGTAAAATCATAAAAAGTTTATATTTGAAAATTATTATATATAAATAGTGTAAAACTAAAAGTACCGTTATTAAATTTATCTCATGTATATAGTTCCATTTACACAATATTTATCTCTAAATAATTTGCTAATGTATAATTAGAGATAAAACCCTTAAATTATGTAATTTAATTAACGGTTAAAACTGAATATGACTCAACTTGATTCGATCAATAAATATATAAAAACTCATCAAATTATTAAAATATATACATACATACAAAAATAATTGAAATTAATTGGGTCTATTTGTATGGAAAATTGTTGTTGGGGTAGAGCTTAATTAGGTGCACTAACCTTAAGATATTCAGGAGGCAGTAAAGCCCGAAGATCTTGATAGAGGGAAGACATTTCTTTTCTTCTTTTTCTTTCAATTTCAGTCGCTTTTGATTTTCTCTTTACATCACCATTGGGAGGAGCTGGTGGGTTTATTTGCAGCGGTTGGGATTGATGATGTTCATCAACCACAATATTATGATCATGGCTCTGATTTTGTGATGTTGTAGCAGCTGGAAAAAGAGCTGAAATATCATTAATTTGAGGAGTATATACACTATTAATGAACTCTAATAACTCATCATCAAGTAATAAGTTTGGATCATAATCAAATGGATCGTTTGGTTTATTATTTGGTGGGTCATTGTAATTCATTGACATTTTTATAAGTGTTTTTTTAGCTTGAGTCGAAGCCTAGGGTTATGTCTAATCTGAGACAAAATTTAATTCTCTAAGTGTTTCCTAGAATTGGTTTTTAAGGTAAGGTTTATTAATATTAGTGCAAATTAGGAAATGTGTTTCCTTTCTTTTCAATTACCATTATTGTTTGCCTATTTATAAGCTACTAGGGTCTAGTAGTGTAGCTTAGTTGATTTAAAATAATGGAGTACCACTAAATTATATTTTATTTGGGATTTGCATAAGAAAAGAACTATCATAAAAATATATAAATTATAGAGGAATATGATAAAAAAAATTTCACATGTATAAATTAAACAAAAAATATTCACGTGTACAAATTAAGGAGGAAAACATAACAAAAAGACAAACTCATTACTCAATAAAAAATATGACAATTGAGATGAACTAATCTAAAATAAAAATGAGATATTTACTCTGAATTGAAAGAAGTATTTCTACGATACAAATTGATATCAAAATAATGTAATAAAAAGAGATTACTAATAATATATTCATGTTTCGTACCTTATTAATGTCAAAGATGAACAGTTATTCATTATAATAATAATGTATTATTGTGTAAATTTTGGAATGTGATTAAAATGGAATTTAACTGTATCAGTCATTAGATTAGATTAATTAATGGTTTAAAAAAATGGACGTCATTTTCAGCAATGCAGAAATTAATAAAAAGCTACGCTACGGGTTCATGCACTAATATTTCTTATTTAATAATGATGATATATGTTGTTAATGGTGACTCAAACCAGCAAGCACCATCAAAGAAGATGAGTATGGGTCAAAGAGGAGGTCCGCAGGGCGCGGAGAAGCTGCTGCCTCAGTCCGCGGGGCGTGGAGTGCGTTCTGTCTCCATTTCACGGCTCGCGAAATGGCGGTTTCTTTTCACGGGAGGTGTCTTTTGGGACGGTTACGTTGTGTTTATTATGTAATAACTTCCTTTTATTGGGCATTAGTATATAAACTCCCATTTTAGGATTAATACAGGATGATTCACAAAATTGAGAGAGATCACAAGAGAGTCATTAATTTGTGAGTGTGATTGAGATTCATCTTGTAATTCTTTGCGATCATAGTGAAATTATTTAATCTTGGTGCCGGTGGATGTAGCTATCACATTGATAGTGAACCACGTTAAATCTCTCGTGTCAATTTCTTATTTTGCTTTGAATTTTCTTATTGTTTTATTATTGTTCACCAAATTTGCTTCCGCTGTCGCACAACAATATATATAGCATAAGTTACATTATATTAAATGAATATAATTATGGGTTCATGTACTAATTATTTCTAAATTAAGAATGATACTATATTATAGCATATGCTACATTAGTTAGTTTTAAAATTTTAAATGAATAATTACTGCAGGTTCATGCATCATTAATTTCACATTTGTTCATTAATTATCAAAAGCAAAATCACAATTGTGTTGAAATTATTACTTTTATACTCATATTCCTATTATGATGAAATATCTTTTTTGTTTTTTACACTATTCATCGATCAAATATCAACTTAATTTTATGATTTTCAATCAGACATAATTAGAAATAAATAAGATTAAAATAATACATTGACAAGTATATATGTAAACTCAAATCAAATATTTAATTAAAATATAAAAAAGTAATATTTTATATGAGAGACATATTCATAATTTCCACTTATCACAGCTCAAAACTAATCTATTTGTACTCTTTAATTAAGTTATATAGAAGTATTAGTAATCTTCTTAGGCTGGGGTTTAATTTCGTAAACAAAATTTATTTTTGAAACTCAAATCCAAATCTAACACATGAAACTAAAAAAATTTCCAACAATTGCGCAATCTTCAGGCATATATCCTTTATGTGTTCAGATTTTTAACTTTTTTTTTTAATTTTCTTTCATTCAAACAAACCCTATATAAAAATATCAATGTTTCTTCTATTTCTCTCTTCGCAATAAAACTTTACAACCAATAGATTTCGATGGAAACTGACCACCAAATACGTTCTTTGATTCTTACTTTCTTTCGATGGAAAACCCTATATGAAAATGAATAATTAAAATAAAGAGAGATAATAAGTTTCTGAATAAAATTATAAGAAAATGAGTAGAATCATTATGAGTGGCACAAACTAATATAAATAATGGTACAAATTGATAGAGAGTACTTGACTATGTTATATGAATTCTATTGACTAAACTTTGTAAATATTAAGAATAAAAAAAAGGTACATGATTGCTTTTCTATGCCCTATAAAGAAAATGGGGTCTTAGTAAACAACGGTAATTTGTGAAGTTAACAAATTATTCTTATATGGTAGGATTTGATAGAATGAGAGTTTTGTAATTTTAATTTATTTTTTTGATTTTATTAATTTTATTATTATTATTTTTATGGTGATTTATAAATCAAGTTTATTGAATAAAAATTATTATTTAAAGAAATATCCATAATTATGCAGATTTTAACCTAAATACATACTTAGCTTGACCCCTCTAATGGTTGGGGTTGTTTGAAAATTGGCTTTTGAGTTTATTTCTTCGTTGGTTTTTGGCTTATAAATTAGTAAAAAAAATATTTGATAAATGACTATTTAACCAACTAAAAAAATGGCTTTTAAGTCAAATCGATAAATTAACTTTATTAGCTTTTTACAATGATTTTTGGCTTGTCAGTCCACTTTTTCTCAAGCAAACAATCAGTAATCAATACATATCATCATCATCATACCTAATATGTCCTGCTCTTAGTAAAACTATAATCAGGGTCTTGAGAGGGATAAAAGACGACAACTCATATCCATAACGGAGAACCCGGTCAAAGAATACAATTCCTCGGTTCAAGAAAGATCTTGAAAGAAATAAAATCTGCAAATGTTCGAAAGCCTGCAGCTTACAACGCACGTTGACCATTAACAATAATTAACAATCAATCTATAATTTTACCAAATATTACCTTATATAGTTGACGTATCCAACTAGCTTAAAAACAAACAAAAACAACCAACACCTTTAACTGGTCAAATAAACCAAAAACTAATGACCAACAATGGACCGTCAAACTGTATGTCATTTGCCAAACAACTAAGTCTCTGGTGCATAAGCTAGCTTATACTTTCTCCGTTCCATATTACTTGCACTAAACTAACTTTTTACATTATTCATTGTTTTATGATAATTTACATATTTCGACTATTATACGAGAAAAAAACATAATCATGTGAGATCTAATTTTGTTCATCTTGTCGCATATTTTCATAATATCAAATTTTTATAATTTTTAATTATGTATAACTCTAGGCAGTATTGATTAGAGTTGCTTTTTTCCACCAAGTATATTTAATTCAATCATAGATTTCTCTATCACAACCTTTACTGATTGACATCGCAATTATATGGTTTGTGCATTTCAATTTCAACAATAAAATAAAGTTCAATATCAGAGAAGTAATCTGATTTTGTTATTGTTTTAGGGTCATCAACTCATCACTTGGATCCTAGTGATTATTTATCGTTCATCCTACTAGGCTACTACCGTTATTAGTTAATTTTTGTTCTGTGGTATTATTCTAAGTTTGAATTAAGGAAATAAAAAAGAAATTAAAGAAAAATTAATTGAAGAAAACATTTTCCCTTGTTTGAATCTCAATTTTGAACTGAAGTAAATTAAATAATTAATTTTTAAATTTCGTTAATAACCAAATTAAATTGTTTCAAAGCTTATGGAAAGATTAAAAGTTCGTTTGTACTATGTTGACTAGTGGCGGATTTTATATGATGACCAACTTAATTTGAAATCATACATTATATTAAAAAGTTTGGAAAATTCCAAACATCACAATTATTAAAGAAAGTTTGTCAATTTAAATTCATTTATTGGCTAAAAGAAAAATGATATGTCCTTTGATATTGACTAATATTTCTATCATCAAAGTATCTTTAACTATCATTTATTTATAGTTAAATAAGTAAATTAAAGAATATAATGTACTGCATAATATATTATTGACAATTTCTAAAATTACAGAGTTAATTTTATATATATAATTGTCAAAATTAAGTGTTTCTACTATATATGCCAATGCTAAAAAACCGTGTATTGTACGGATTTCTAAACTAATAATTAATAATCATGGTGTCGATTATAAATCTATAATATTTATAGAAACAAATTTACAAGGCTCGATCTCCGTAGGGCATAACTAAGATTCGCCACTAATGTTAATTATTATTGAAATGAGAGCTAGATTAAAGTCTAAGAAATAATTCTTAAACTCTAATATCACCAAGATTGAAGGTATGAAATATTTTGATAAACAAATTATACTTTTAATGAACATGACAATGTATGAAGGAAATTAGAATGCAAATAATTGACTTAAGTATTTACGAGGTTCACCCAATGTAGGCTACGTTCTCGGAGGTGTGTAGTATCTTTGTTTATACTATAACAATGGAGTTTCAACCATGGGAGGTTCTGAGCATGTTTAACATATTCAATCGTACAGGGCCCCGAAAATTTGGAGGCATCAATATTAAATTATGTAGTATATGTTAATTGTTTAAATATACCAAATTGTTAGAAAAGTATCATAAATTTTAAAATTACACAGGACCTTCGAAGAATTTTTCAATTTTTGCTCCGCTCCTGGTTTCAACAACTCTTACAGTGTAGAAATACAATTGAGAATAAGATATTATAGGCTGAGGGGTTTGTGTTTGATCTGTTTGATGATTACAAATGATCATATGAGCTTCGTATTTAAAGGGGTAATTGCATTAATGAGTATACACGATTAAGGCCTTGAGATAATAACATAATAATTAGCTCCAAGAACATGAACAGTCGAAAAACAACATCCTATTCCTTCTGCAAGCACCTCGTACAAAGCTAGATTCTTGGTCTTTTAAGCTTCTCCATTAAGTACATTAATTATACACTTAACTATCACCATTAAGCCACATGTTTAAGACATACTTCAATGTCTTCATAACTTTATGCATTGATTGTCATTTTAAACACCACTTTAATATCACTTTAACACCCATTATATTTCACTTCTTAATGCACTCCATTAAGACACACTTAAACACCCCACTTTAAGTCACACAATAACTCACCCATAGGATTACACATCTCTGTGCGTACATCGATGCTTAGACTTTATTTATGCACTCAAGTTACAATTACTTCAACAATTATTTCTCTTTCTTCTCCTTTTCTCGTAAATAATCATGACATTCTTTTTTATTGTGTTAGGAATACATGAAGAGCCTACTCATGCATTTCAAAATAATAATCATTCAATTAGATTTTGTCGGAGAAGTTAAATATAATTGTGATATATATGACATTAAGAAAATAATACATTTATACTATATCGGTATAGATTGGTTTTTCTACTTACACGCATGACACGACCTTAATTAATATAAGACTTGAACTCTTGTATATACCATATGAACATTATTTTTTTGATGCATTATCAACTCATTCTAAAATTCTTAAAAGTTTTTTATTTAGAATTATCTAAGTAGTTTATTTTTAAAAAATGAGCTCATTTCAAAAATAAATACAATACGATTTAGAGAAATCAAAAACAAACCCAACGAAGAAACATAATATTTATCGTTGCCCAAAACATTGGAGTTACACTACCTGAGTAAATGAAATTTGGAGGTATCTGTTCGATTATCATTGGCGTTTTTTAGTCTCTGATCTATACACTCCTCTCAGACTATCATGTAAATAATTATCAGATTCTTTGTTATACTAACGTAATAATAATTAGTGTACAATCCACTCTATAAAAGTATGTGAAAACTATTAGAGTATATAATAATATTATATAACTATCGATTTAAGTTTTTGGTTAAGACTTCATGAGATGTTATATATTATAAATATCAAAAGTTTAAGTTGATGGTTAGGCTCCAAGATATGTTATATACTCTTACACGCTTTCTTACACAAGAGCCCTTTCGACTAGAAATGTAGATGCAATACAGACATTTCTCATACTTGGTGCTAAATATTTCACTTTAAATATAAAAGGGATGGTTGAGATTTGAACCCCTAGCCCCTTATTACGTTGGCTCTGATACCATATTAATAAAGTAACTCAATCAAATGATTAAATTGATAATTAAGACACCATAATATATTATATATTCTTAGCAAAAACTAAGTGCATCAAACAAGTATAATTTAGAGCAATGAGCCATTGAGGAGGTATTAAATCTCAAGTTACATTGTCTTTTTCTCTATTTTTATTTTATAAGAGGACTGTGACCAAAATTTAGTATGCCCATCATAGTTCATGGCCTAGCCTTTAAGAAGTAGGCTAGCTATAGGCAATAGCATTATCTTTTTTATTACATAATACTTCTACAATTTAATGAAGTATTATTATTTATTTAATTCAATATAATAATATTTGTTTTGCAACATTCTCTTATTCTAAATTAGAGTTATTAATAGTACTCTCTGCGTTTTTTTATGTTTTTTTACTTTATTATAACGAGTAGTTTCATAAGCTTTTACACTTTGGAATACTTTTCATTTTTGAAAAGTTCGTTTTCCCAATTTTTACCCCTTAAAAACCCCCCCCTTTCCCTTTATTTTAACCGGTTATATTCATTGAATTCTTAAATGTTTTGGTCGTTGTGTATGTCATTATGACCCTTGAATAATTTCTTCTCCTCCTTCTCCTTGTAGACGTTACTTTCTCTCTCCTCAAGAACCCATTTTCATGACTTCTATAGCTCTCATCCTCAAGTTTCTTGTTCATTTTTAGTTCATTTTAACTGAATTAAAATACAGATTTGTTTATTCTCAACATTTTGAGGTTCGTTTTGTGATTTTTGACAAAGTTTGGAATTTGCATGCCCCTTATTTTGAGGTTCCTTCATCCGCCATTACCTTCTTGAAGCTTTAATTTTTTGAGATGGAAAATAATGAATCTAAGAGTGACTCTTTAATTCCTTCGTTTCTTTATGATGGTCTATGTGAGTATGGCGAGTTTTATTCTTATTCCTTTCATGGTCGTTCACATTCATACTCAAATATACTCAAATGAAATTTTAAGGTGGTCCAAAAAGGATCTTGAGGCATATCACATGTCCCTCGAAGATGATGCTACATCTACTTATCATGAATCTCTACCTTCTTCTCCTTCTGTTGAAAAGGAACCACCACCAACAATTGTTAAATGGTTGTTTGACTCTCCATCTAAATTAAATCCTTCAAGTTCACCAAATGTGAAAGAAGATCAACTTGATTTGGTTGTCCCTAACACTCCTGAAGATGTTATTGCTTCTAGGGCTAAAAAAAACCCTAAAAAACATATCTGATGTGTTCATGTTTGCTGTTTTTTTTTTCTAGGGCTAAAACAAACACTCCTGAAGATCAACAATTTCGCGCTTTTTAGAATTACACTTGACATTTTGGTGCTGGTTTTTGTGTTCATGTATGCTGTTGGTTTATGTTGATCTTTTATTTATGTTTTCTGAAATGTGTTGATGTTTTGTTCTTCTAGTTTATGTTTTCTGATATTTCTTGATGTTTATGTTCGTATATGCCCCTGTGATGTCAATTTTGTTGAGGATTATTGACCTCTAATTTCTGAAAAAATAACTTTAATTACTTGGTTGAGTAGCATTTGTTAAACCTAAACATATCAATTCTATTCATGTTTGGTTGCTTCATTTGCTGATGAACAATTATAATCTGAGAGGATTCATAAACTCTGTGATGAATTAGGGGGCTTTTTTCTGAAATAATGTAAAATAACGAAGTGACTTAGCAAAAACATGAACTTTAATCATTGATATGGATTGTGGTTGACACTTTGTTACTCCTAAGTTTTTAAAGTCACACTTTTAATGATGATCTAAACGAATTAGCAATTATTTATTTTTTTCGTTTTATAATAATAATAATCCAATAATAATGTACAACGTAATAACAATGATTAATCCAATAATAATCCAATGATAATCACAAATAATCAGCAATAATCTCTTTGTAATAAAAAACTCTCGATCGTACATATAATATAATATTATGTACGTACATATATATACAATAATATACATTAAAGTCCTAAAAAGTCTATACTAATTACAATTTATCAAGGACAAAAATTAGCAAGATACACGACAATCTTGTCTTTTAATTCGCGCATCTCTCCACTTCTCAGAGGGCGTGTTTCCCTCAGAATGTCGTATAAAACCTATAATATAATATAAAATTAAAAGATTAATAAACATTAGATTTTACCAATAATAATAATTTAAGAACGTAACAAATACTTACGGCATCTATGTTTTCGACTCCAACCTCCTTCACGGATTTTAAGATATCGTCCATGTATTTTAGAGTGTAGTAGCCGCAATCAACGGAATTAGAAGGTTGTCGAAAGCACTAAGAGAAAATAGATGTTAGTGCCAAAGAAGCATAAAAACGCATAAAATCGCAACTTAATACGTAATTTCTAGCATACGACTATGATTTTCAATTCTTACCACTTCAACGCATAATATAGACCAAATAGTGTTGTGTGACAAGTTTCGCGCAAAACAAACCAAGTTTGAACTAATTTATGCGCAAAAGTGCCAAAAACGCATAAAATCGCAACTTAACGCCTAATTTCTACCATATGTCGACTTTGGCATAATATGTTGGCTTTAGAAGTTCATTTCCTTCAGGAATCATCTCACCTAACGCTTCTAATAACATTGTGAAACTAGCGTCACTCCAATTGAACTTTGACTTAATGTTGAAAATTGTCAACACTGCTGTTAGTTTGGTGAACTTTGTACATCCAGGGTACAAAGGCTTTTGAGAAGCCTCTGTCAACAAGTCAAAAACACGAGGACGTTTTCCTAACTCATCCTCGACTCCCTCCATCATCTCATCAACACGATCCACATCCTCATCGACATTCTCTTCATCTGTCTCATACCCATCAACATGATCTACTACATCCTCATTGACATCGGCCACATTATTGACGTCTTCAACAACACTTTTCTCTTTGTAAACTCCCTCCTCACCATGCCAAACCCAAACATGATATTGAGGCCTAAACCCACGTCGAAGTATGTGCTCCCTAAGGATATCAACACTATCTACCTTTGATACATTGCCACAACTGACACATGGGCAATAAAAACCAACTCCCCCCGTCCTAACTTGATGTTCAACCGCAATACTACAAAATTCTAATACGCCATCAATAAATTCCGACGATTCAATGCTTCAATTCCATACATCCAAGAACGATCTTTTGTCATCCTAATTAGTGTGATTAATTGATTCAAAACAAAATTAATACACAACTTTTGAACATATATACTTATTTATAACAAACATATTTAACCCTAAAAATATATACTTTGAATAATTAACATTGTATAACCTTAGAAATATAACATTCAAAATATAAATAATAAAATTAAATCATTTAACACTAGTGGAAAAAACCTCATTTGCTGCGGTTTTTTAGCCATTATTTGCTGCGGTTTTGGCCCCAAGCAATAGTGATAGCAGCAAATAGCCAATTTTAAATGCTGCGGTTAAAAACCGCAGCAAAAAATGCATTATTTGCTGCGGTCATGGGCAAAACCGCAGCAAATAACAGGGCATTATTTGCTGCGGTCAGGGCAGAACCGCAGCAAATAACAGGGCATTATTTGCTGCGGTCAGTGCAAAACCGCAGCAAATAACAGGGCATTATTTGCTGCGGTCAGGGCAAAACCGCAGCAAATACTTCAATTTTTTTTTTCATTTTCCGTTTTATCCTTATAATAATGCAATAATAATACAATGTAATAACAGTGATTAATCCAATGATAATCACAGATAATCAACATTAATCTCTTTGTAATAATAAACTCTCGCTCGTATATATAATATAATATTATGTACGTACATATATATATATACATTAAAGTATAAAAAATAATCTATACTAATTACAATTTATCAAGGACAAATATTAGCAAGATACACGGCAATCTTGTCTTTTAATTCGCGCATCTCTTCACTTCTCAAAGGGCGTGTTTCCCTCGGAATGTCGTTTAAAACCTATATATAATATTAAAATAAAAGATTAATATAGAAACATTAGATTTTACCAATAATATATTTAATTAAGAGCGTAACAAATACTTACGGCATCTATATTTTCGACTCCAAAGTCCTTCACGGAATTTATAATATCGTCCGTAAACTTCAGCGCGTATTAGCCGCAGTCAACGGAAGAAACTGATCTAATACATTTATCTAGCAACCGCCGTTACCGTAATTCCGTATCCGTTATCGCACCGCGGCCGTTACTGTATTTTTGCACCAAGTAGTCTCTCTCTCTCTTCCTCTCTCCCTCTCTCTTTCTCACACAGCCACAAAGATATACACTGCCAAAGACATTTAAAGTAAAACTAATCTAATACATGATGCCATTGCATAAATTTCAACATTATTTAATATTATACAAAACATTTAATGTAAAAACATACACTTAAAAGTTTCAATATTGAGGCCAAATTTGAGCGTGAAGAATCATAACAGCACTAGTTGCACGTTGTTCTTACTTCCATAATCAATCCACACGCTCCAAATTCTTACAGTACCAATCACGTCATTAACACCAATGTTTTGCATATAGTTTACTATCTTAAGCATAGCGTTTTTTAATTTCTTTTTCTGGGTACTACTCTAGCCGAGCGATATGCTGATATACTAATTACAGAAAAGTTATGCTTTCAGGTGTACTGGTTCCCAGAATCATAGCTTTCTTAGGCACTCTGGTTTGCCAAAGCAATACCGGTCATAGCCTCCAAGGTCAAAATTCATGTAAACCTCCTCTCTAGAAACATTCCCATTGCAGTTCCTTTTTGCCCATTTTTGTTTAGCATTCCAACTACCAAGCTTTTGCTACAACAACCCCATAATATATCAACCGTCTCATATACTCTAAACACAAATATCAATCAACAATTGATTCTTGGCATAACTGATGCTAATCTAGCATACCAAAATCGTAGAAATGCATGTGTTATGTACCCATCCTAAATAATGTACCACCATCTTTCAAGTGCCCAAACGAGATCAAAGGAATTAGACACCAGCCTAACTGCCTAAAAGATCTTTCCAAAATGGATAACAGAGAACAATAAAGCACTCGTGCCAATAACCCCTTCCCCAAAAAGTAGCCTGTGGAATTTAAAAAAAAAAACTCCCTTTGCGAGTGATTTCATTAGTTAAGTCTGACACTTGGACACGTACACGTGTGGGATATGAGTTCCGAGTCCAAGTAACATACGATATTTATACAGCCAATAACCCAAATTACCGTCGCCGGAAACCTTCCTACATGTGCAGTACGAAAACTCTTCCTTTAAATCACAACCACAATCCAGAAACAAAGACCTCTCTGCGTGGAAAACAAGAGACCCTCGGTGGTCATTGGGCGATCATTAGAGAAAACTAGTTCAAACTGTTTATATACATGCTTTCACAAGACAAGTTGTAAATAAAAATTTTGACATTCTAAAGGAAGAAACACGATGACATGAATGAGCATAAGAGGGACTTACAAGTATAACATCTCTCCAGCCTTAACTGTACACGCAAATGGCTTTGGCCCATTGAAATACAAAGGATATTCTTTGTGTTCCTTCTCCGCAGTCAACGGCAGAGCAACAGACAACCCAAACCTTAGCTAGACTCCAATCAATATATTTGCAACGGAACACTAAGATTTAAAGCTAAAACTACTAACAATTCTCTCAAACCTAAACAAAACCAACACTTACCACCTACTCTAAAACCAACTACTCAACCTAATAAAGGGCACAACAACAGAAATATGTAGCTGCAATCAAAATAGTAGGAGCTATGCCCAAAAACAAACACCAACAGCAAAACACTACAACACCAAACAACAGAATTTATTTAGCTTAAAGTCAATCGAAACCTTCGTGGATCTAGTAGTATCTTCACTGGACATGACAGTAACCTTAGTCAATCTCGTTTGGAACTGAATCAGTTTGCACATTCGGCTTGGCATTCTCTGGTTCAAATCCTGTAATGCGCAGCCATAAATTGAATACGTCCAGCAACAATACAATTCAACAATCGAAATTATTTATCTACGAAGAAAATCTTAATTCACGATTTCATCTCACCTTTGATGGAAGAATTCGATAATGACTTGGAACTTTTCTAGGGTATTTTGGCAACAAATTGGGGCACAGCGGATAACCACAAAGGTTCGCAATCGAACGTTCAGTAACTAATATCAATCACTAAAACCCAAAAATTCAGTAAAATTAGGTTGAAATTTACGCTTTACAAAAGAATTGAATAGATAAAACAATTACCATAATTTGCAGGAAGAATTGGGCGTCTATTTCAAAGGAAGAACAAGAAGTTGATTGTTTGCTTCAAATTCACGCCCCAGCAATCAAAGGGAACCCAACTACCCCTTATTTCTTCGAAAATCGAAGGCAAGAAGGAATATTGTTATTGTGTTGTTCAGAGAATCGAGGTGAAGAAGGCGGCCATTGCTGCTGCACTTGATTTGAGTTTCTTGAAGAAGTTTGATAATGTTCGATGTTTTTTCAATGAAGAAGATGATGAAGTTTGATGAAGTTTGATGAAGATGAAGTTTGAAGAAGCACTGCTGTTCGCGTGCGTGTGTTTGTTTGCGGTAATGAAAGAGAAGCTTAAGGGTTTTATTTTATGAAAATGCCATTTTAATATGCTATTTGCTGCGGTCAAAGAGATAAACCGCAGCAATTAATGCTGCTGACATAATTTTCAAGTGCTTTAAACGTATTTGCTGCGGGCCCCAAATTAACCGCAGCAATTAAGGTAATTGAGTAACGGTTATTTGCTGCGGTCACAAGCTTAACCGCAGCAATTAAGCTTGCAATTGATTATTTGCTGCGGTTATGTTCAAAAACCGCAGCAATTGTTTGGCTTTTTTTTTTCTTATTCTTTTTCCTATTTATTGCTGCGTATATACAATAACCGCAGCAAATAATAAGCAGCAAATACGTTTTTTTCCACTAGTGTAACCTTAGAAATATAAGTATTCTAATTCTAATAATTAAAGACAAGTATAACAACAAACCACACACAAACCACATTCACAAATAATTACTAAATATGCAAATAATTAATTAATAAACCACATTTTTAACTAAATTACTAAATTACAAGTGAAACAATAAAAATATAAACTTGCAAATTTACAAAACAAATAGAAATTACCTTCATTTCGTGGGTTATGTAATAATCTACAAAGAAAAAAAAATTAATTAGCACTAATTTTCATAATTCGTATGCAGTAGAAGAATAATTCGTATGTAGTAGAAGAATAATTCGTATGCAAAGCACATTAAAAAGAGAAATATAATAATAATTCGTATGCAGTAGATTTTTAAAGCTGTATTAGATGAACAAGACCTTTAAGTTTTGAAGATTTTTCATATGCAGTAGATTAACAAACCACATTTTAAAGGTTTTTCGTATGTATTGAAATTAAAAAGAGAAATAATACCTTAATTCGTGAGTTTTGAAGATGAACAAGACCAAATGCCTTTGGTTTCAAACGGTTTTGAAGAATGATGATGAACAAGAACACAGAAGAAGAATAGTAGGGGGTTAATGAAAATTCGAAGTTTGAAGTTTGATGATGAACATGAACAGCAGCAAGGATTTACCTTCAGATTCGAAAATTGATTTCTGGGTTTGTGAAAATGAAGATGAACACAAGAAATGAACACAAATCTTGATGCTTAATCTTACGTTTGTGAGGATGAAGAAGAGGAACGAAGCAAATGAAGATGAAGATGAAACGTTTTTTCAATGGGTTCGTTTGAGAGAATAAAGCAAAGTGTAAATACGTATTTGTGAAGGGTTTTGTGAAAAAAGAAACTGGCAGGTTTTAATTAAATAACTATGTCCAATGGTCATTTGTTGTGGTTCAAACTAAACCGGAGAAATTAAAGTATTTGTGAAGGGTTATTTGCTGCGGTTCAAGCAAAACCGGAGCAATTAATGTATTTGTGAAGGGTTATTTGCTGCGGTCCCATGGAAAACCGCAGCAATTAATATTTGTGAAGGGTTATTTGTTGCGGTTCAAGCAAAACCGGAGAAATTAATGAATTTGTGAAGGGTTTTTTGCTGCGGTCCCATGGAAAACCGTAGCAATTAATATTTTTTTTTCTAATTCATTTTCCTATTTATTGCTGCGAATATACAAAAACCGCAGCAAATGATAAGCAGCAAATACGTTTTTTTCCACTAGTGTATACACCTCTTGAGTAACTGACTCGGTCGGTTTAATCTCTATTGATCCCTTTGGTCGATTTTTTGAGTCTCTTTGTGCTGCCACCATATTGATGAAGGGAAAATTCCAATTTTTCCATCAAACGTATATTGGCCATATCGATTCCATCTAGGCCTTGCTACCGCCCCTAAGAACATGGCCTTAGGTATGAATTTTGATGACTTCGCTGCCTTATACAGGACCTTTTCTTTTCTCCTAAATAAACCCTTTGCATTTTCTTATTTAAATAAAACCACTTGTTGTCGACGTGAATAAAACCGTACATGGCTTTGTATATTGGGTGTCTTTGAATGGTGTCTTCTTGGATAAGGCTCAAAAATCACTCCACCCATCTTATTTTGTTGGCATCGGTTAAAGCGAGGTGTAATGGATTTGAATGTGCATTTATCTCGCCTCTTTTTATCAACCTTTAAACCGTCGATGGTGCCGAATCTCAACATGTTGCCACATCTCTAATGCAAGTACTTTCGCCCATTGGTTTTTCCTAAATAATTTTGTGATAGAGGTTTTTCCTAAATAATTTTGTATTTTCCCACAAAAAAATAATCAATACCCTTAATCGTGTAGTTAAAGTGAAATTAAAGAAAACTGGTAGAAGTATAACTCAGCGCGTTGTTGAGGATTTGAGGTGTGGTTCTTGTGGACATGGTCGTTGTCCATTAATTAGCATGTATAAACCGATCTACAACACATCATTCAATTATCGAGAGCCTAAATATCCATTTTTACACTTATCTAATTTATTATATATCACCAAAGGCATGTATACTTACTATTTTAACAAATATTAATTATTATTAGATGTTTTAAAATTTGTGAGCTAATAGATAATGACTTCTACTTTGTTATTTCTTTTTCAAAATTTCATTCCCCTGTAAATAATAAAATAATAGCTAGTTGATAGTAAGTTTATTCAATGAATAGATTTTATCAAATACTAGTTGATAGTAAGTTTTATAAAGCTTTTTAAAACTAGAAATCCACAGATAATAATATGAGCTAAATTTTCTTATCTTCGTACTTTAGGCAATTTTCTCTCAAAATTTAGAGTTCTTTTTTGTAATTGACTGTTTCTAGATCTAAATTTGGAATAAGTTTTAACCTAATATGTTTAGTCATATCAAAAAAATTATGTTATTTTTGGGTATTATTTATAATCCATCAATCATCATTATTTTGTATTTTTTTTCTCCCTCGCATCATGTAGCAAACAGAACCATAGTAAAACTTTATGTGATAATCTATTATTAATTTATTTATTTCTTTCTTGTACTTGTTTTCGTTAATAACACCACCTCCTATTAATAAAAATGAAGCAAATGATGGTATGAATAACATACTTACATCTCAATTATTTATATTTCACCTTCAATTTGAAAATCACACGCACGCCATCGCAATAGAATGAAAGTTGTTGGAACTCATGAGCAAGACAACAGCACAAGTCATCAAACATCAGTAACAACTCCACATCATACAATTAAGAAACAAAAAGTTAGTTAATGCATAACTAAATTACTTATTTTTTGTGAAAATAAAGGTAAAATAAAAAGTAAATGAGTTATTTTTTGTCAAAAATGAAAAAAATGCAAGTATATTTTACTTATTTTAAATAAATAGAATGAAAAGATTTTCAATAATAAACATTCATAATATTTAATTATAAATAATTAAAGATAATAATAAATTAAATTAATATCTTAGACCGTAAAAAAGTCAAACGTTACAAATATTTTAAACAGAGGAAGTATATTTTACCTAATTTAAATGCGCATCATAATCCTAGGCCTAGCCTTCCATAGTAATAGGTTAGCTCTTAGGCTCTTCCATTATACAGAACTTTAATTAATATTGTTTATATTATTAATGAATAATATAAGCAATTATATATATATATATATATATATATATATATATATGGTGTCAATGGTTGCTGCAGTACAAATGAATGAATTTGTCAATCAATTTTAGTACCACAAGTCCATTACAATCCAAAGATAATAATAAATATACTGCTATTATAAAAGAAATTATTAGACACTAATGATTCGATTTATTGTACGGAATAATAAAATAAAGGAAATAATTAACGACACTATTAATTAGCTTAAGCTCTGTAGTATTAATGAGGCCAGCAGTGTTTTTTTCCGTTAATTGTATTAAAAAAAACAAAAATTTTAAGGCATTAACAAGTCAAATTGTGTGTCCTGAACACCTCTACTGTCCTACTATTAACACCTGCTTTATATTCTATAATTACATAATTTACATATTATAAATACGTGCAGTAAGTGATATTTTTTTTTTATCTAATTATGATGTTTTTAAAAGGATTATTTTTAAAAAAGATAGACTTTCATAAGTGTTATTGTTGGTTCATCAAGGAAGATTTGTGTGAAAGAGTATATTACAAATAATAATGCGGAAAATAAAATACAAATACAAGATGATGTTTGTAGTGTCTCCTTTGTGTATGGCAATGGACTCCTTTGTAACGGCCCGGTTTAGGTGACCCGGAAAATCATATGAAAACATGATTCCGGTTCACAAACGGACACAAGAAAATTCATTTTTCACTCGGATCGTCAACGTTCCAACGGTAAAGGAATATGGTCAACGCAGGAAACAACGCCAAACAAAATAAAACAAGTCAGCGGAAGTCTTTACATACAACTCGAGAGCCTACCGGCCTCTAGACTAGCTAAAAAGTTGTACGAGATAAAAAGAAAACGTCATAAACTTTCGTTACATAAACTGAGTTATTTCGACTCATAAACTTATTACAAAGTATGTCTTAGATTTGATGGTTACGGGTTCTAAGCTGAGTCCTCACTCCAGCCCCCTCCTGCAATCAACCTGCTGCACGTCGTATGACAACACGTAGCAGGTTCCAAAGAACAACCAATACACGTCAGAGACTTCATACATATATCAAACAGGTTGAATACAAGCATTGTGTTTACCCTAGCATGCAAAGACTCTAATACATATTCTTTATTCAATATTTCCAATCTTGTAACGTTGCCCGTCCTGTTCGGGTCGTTCAAGTATAAACCATTTATTTTTAGATAATTCCAACTTGTAACGTTGCCCGTCCTGTTCGGGTCGTTCAAGTATAATTTCAAATATTTTTGGTGGAATACACTTGGGAAAGCTAATCCCAAGGCAACCACCGACCTAAGACGTTGCCCGTCCTGTTCGGGTCGCCAAAGGCTAAAGTATGCATACCCCCATGGTGACCGTAATGATCCAAAACTTCCATGGGAACAATAATTTATAATATTCCAAACCATTTGTTAACCCTCTTTGGGTAACATAACCAAACGTCAATCCCTTTGGGTGACAACACATAAATTCTCAATTTTCACTTAATTATTTCATATTATTTGAGGTGTATAATCCTTATGTGATTTACAAAGCCTCGATTAGAAATAAAACAACATTGCTTCCACAACCATATAAACAGTATGGTCTAAGCGTGTACCTTTGAACGCTGCAACCACACGTTGTTCAAGCGCAATAAGAATTTCGCCCTCTTATGAAACGAGATCCTAAATAACACACACACAAAACGATCGCGTATTAGATCGTGTTTAAACATTTAATCCACTCAATACCATTAAGATATCACTAAGACTTGATAATTTCAAATGTTTTCATCCAATTCCCAATAGTTCCAAAATTTACATTCTGACCAGAAACTTTTATGGCCATTTCGGACAGTTTAGAAAATTCAAATTAAAAATCCGACTTCACCGCTGCGTCCGGAACGCATCAATTACCTTAAGTACCAAATTTCATAATTTCTAGCATCCAATTACTATTTTTAGTTATTTTAAGCGTTTTAACGAGTTTTAAAACACATCGGTTAAATAAAACAACAACGAAACACACCCAACACTCGGATCGGGGTGCCACTACCGAGGCAGCAGCTGCTGTCCGAAATTCCTTTTACTTTAATTATTTTTATTTTATTTTTTTTTGTTTTAAATTATTTAATCCTTTTTAAATCTCATAACCAAGATACACCTAACCGAAACCAAATTTACATTCTACTAAAATAAAACAAACAAGACCAATTCTCCTATCACACAACCACTTGATATTTCCACACATCTAACAATACACAAAATTCCATCATCAATCTAAACCATCATCAAAACATAAGGCTAACAACTTAAGACATACTCATCCACAAGATCCTTCAAGAGCACTTAAAATTTCATAAACCATGATAATTAATTAAATTAAATAATTAGAAGATTGGATTGAACAAAAAAAAAATGTTTTTTTTTTCTTGAGTGCCGAAACCAAGAGCAACAAGGGGGAATTTTCTGAATTTTTTTCTTCACTTAGAAGATTAAGAATGTGAGGAATTCAAATTGAAGCTTAAGGATTAATAGGCAAATTAAGGGATGGCTTAAAGTGTCATAATTCACACTTATGAGAGGAGTTACAGAACTCCTCCCCTTACTCCGACACAACCGGCTACCCTATTCCCCTTCCCCTATTTTTTTTTTGTTAATTAATTAATTAAACAATTATTATACTATTGTTAATTGTCACGCGATAACCTCGTACGCGATAAAATTCGTTACCGTTAAAATTAACCTACTTTATTACTTATAATTAACTATATAAAGTAGCATAATTTATTACTACTTATTTATTTTATTTTGTTATACTTTATTTTATTATATTTTATTTATTTCTAGACCCGATGAATTACGGGTGTTACCTCCTTGCTTTGAATGAATCACTAATTGAACAATTTTAATTATGAATAAAATAACATCCTTTGTCTAATACTCTCTTCGAATCAATTTAGTTGTCCTATTTTCTTATTTGGCAAAGTCTTTTTAGTTGTCCCATTTTTATTTTTGTCAATTTTTTTTTACCTAAATATCCTTAGTTCACACAAGTAATTACGAATAAACCCCCATATATCTTACTTACCTAATTATCCTTCACTACTTACCCTTCACTACTTATCCTTTACTATTTACCCTTTTTAATGGACCCCACACCATTCTTAATAACCGTGCCCAAGCAAATGGGACATCTAAATTGGTTCGGAGGGAGTATATTTTACTCTTTCGTCCCAAAAGTATAGCACAATTTGTGTTTTGTTGCTTTTTAAAGAAAATCTTTGTGTTTGTTTGTGATACTATAAATGTATAATGAATGATTTGGATTAAGAGAGAAAGAAAGAAGTGAGATGAGTGGACGAGTAGTTGAAAATGGGTTTAAAGGTAGGCTTTAATTTTGCTGGAAATGAAGCAACCACGAACCATTACTACTTTAATAGCATCACAGTAGTAATGGTTGAATTCCAGAAAAAGATAATTTTTAATCATCTTTCTATATTCTTTTGTAAGCTTCCCAGTTAGTGAATTGAAATTATTGAGTTTAAAACTGAATTTGATGTATTTGGTCAATTTTTTAAATGTTGAAATGCTTGCTGATGAATCTACAATGTGGTCATACTTTTGTTCATTAAATTGGGATATTGATTCACTTTAATTAGCTATACTATATGGGGATGGTTACATTTGTGGGTCTGGTCCGGTCTAAAAAAAATAAAAATCGGGAATTGTAATTTTTCTTAAAAAAACCAAATTTAACTGTTTATTCCGTAGACTAAATTAAATATTCAAATTACAGTTTGGTTCGATTTGGTTTGCGATTTAGACCAAATTTTGTTCAACCTTAATAGTAACTCAAAAGGAAAAATATAGCTAAAATTGAGTCACGACAAAACAACAGTTACCACTTATATCCATTATAATAAGGTTAAATTGTTAATAATAAACCAACCTATGCTTAATCCGCTAAAAACAAATCCACCTATTTATTATTTTTAAATAAACCCACCTATTAAGTATATTTACTAAAAAACGACCTATTATTTTTAACAATCTTCAAAACATCTTTGTAAGTTAAGAATTAGAAATAAACAATAGTTAAGTTTATTTTCAACAATTATAGCGAATAGGTTGATTTATTTAAAAAAATAACAATTGAGTTTATTTTTAGCGGATCGAACATATGTTAGTTTATTTTCTACAATTTCCCCTTATAATAATGCATTCAGTGTGTAAAGTTTTGGAAAGAGATTGTATAATAAAGTATTAAACCCATCTATTAATTATTTTTAAATAAACTCACCTATTAAATATATTTGGTTAAAATAAACTGATTTATTGTTTTTAACAATCTTCAAAATATCTTTGTAAGTTAAGAATTAGAAATAAACAATAGTTAAGTTTATTTTTCGACAATTATAACAAATAGGTTGATTTATTTTAAAAAATAATAATTAAATTTATTTTTAGCGGATCGAACATATATTAGTTTATTTTTTACGATTTCCCTATTCAATGCGTAAAGTTTTGGAATGAGATTGTATAATATAAAGTATTACTCCAGAAAAATGGACATCACTGTCAGCAAGACGACATTAATTAATCAAAGCCCAACCGCCATGCACTAATTAATTCTTAACTAAGAATGATAAATATCATATGTGTCGATAATTGTTAGTATTTAAATATTTAATAGTTCTAATTTTAATCAATGATTAATTACAGGTGCAATATTTGTATTCAATTATCACATACATTTCATGAGAGAAATTAAGTTATGTCTATTATAAAATTTTTAATTTTTAAATTAATATTATTTTTTAAATTAAAACTATTTCATTTATTGGAGCTCTAATAAATTGGCATTTGAAAAACTTTAAATCTTTTATTAATTATATTGTATAAATAATATTATTTCATAAATTAAACGGTCATATAATCAATAAGCAATTTGTTAGAGCAATTGCTCTCTTATGATGATTCTACTACAAATAATGAGTAAAGAAATGCAAAATATAAAGAAAATATAATAATTTGGAAGGTGAGGAAATCATAAAATTAATGTTGTTTCGGTAATGAAATGAGGAAGTGCAAAAGACACTTAAAATACATGAAAATAAGGTGTAGTGGGGGACAACTGTCAGTATGTTGAAGTGCTTATAATTGTTCCGTTGATGAGACCTCAAATCCTGTAATATAACGTTAGCCTTGCCCGAAGGAGATTTCCCGGAAAACCCCTCCGACGCTTAGATCGGAAAACAAAAATCAATGAATGTATGATATTTAATGAATACAAGATTAACAGATTGTAAGAGGAGTTCAGATCAATTAAATGAATATTTGGTTAGTATAGATTGTAAGTAGGATGGCGGTGTATTTTTGCGGAGTAACATTGGGAATAAATAAGCTTCCAGGTAAATGAATGATGCATCAAGTATTTATAATGGTGGAATGAAAGGTTGTTAATGAATTAATGGACATCATGGGCAAGATAGGTGGTAGTGGTAGATCATGGCGAGTAGTAGATAATTATTTTAGAAAGTTAGTGGACCAAGGTGAGTGGTTTAGGATTTGACTAAATAAATTATGCGTTTATTTATTTGACCCCATAACAAATGTGATATCAGACTATAAAGCCCCACCCAAAACAATTGAAGACAATCTTATTAATGTGGAGTTTCTTGATTACAATTTTATAATCCAAAC
This sequence comes from Amaranthus tricolor, assembly GCF_026212465.1. Lineage (NCBI taxonomy): Eukaryota > Viridiplantae > Streptophyta > Magnoliopsida > Caryophyllales > Amaranthaceae > Amaranthus > Amaranthus tricolor. Next base: position 10,306,794 of record NC_080063.1, on the reverse strand, counting down.
TTACAAAAAATCCCAAAGAATGCTTCTATGAAAAAATAGAAAAAACTCAATTCTTCTCACCAAAACACTAAGTTTGATTGTGGCACACTCTCTCTCTAAACTAATTTCCCTCTTGATGATTACAAGGGTCTTCCTCTCATTACTATTAAAGATGTACTTGAGCTTTATATAGGTTTATAACAATATTTGAAAGATATCCCGCTCGAAACAAAACAATAGCCTTGACTAATCTGCTCGATCTGGTCGAGTGACTTAAAAGGGTTGAGCGGCTTGGTTGGACGAGCATCAGAATTTGGAGAAGAATGTTGCACAACTACTTCGGAACTTTAAATGCACCCTTTTCAACAGCATATACCTCCAAAGTTCCACATCATTAAGAGTCTTGAGATTGAGTATGAGTCACCACATCCAATAGTTCTCCACCTTGACGAAAACACTAGCTTGCCAAAACACCATATCAATCAACAATGTTTCCAAAACCGAAATTCATCCATACCCATCTAACAAAATTGTACCTACCTCATCGAGGTGCACCTCCTTTTAAGAGAGTTAACCCATGACTAATGAAACTAAAAAAATGAGTTTGAGCCAAGCTTAAACACAACCCCAGTCAAAAACAACCACAACTCCAATCATAAGCCCATTGGTTACACATAAGCAAGCATCCTACCCAAGACCACCAAGCCACAAGCTACAGAGTCTTGATAATGCAACAACCTCCTATCAACGCACACCATCCTATGACTACACATATGACCATATCTTATCGATGATCGCTTACCAAACAAGTTGTCACACGTTTTAACATCTAAAAGTGAGAGTTGTAACAACCAAAGTTGATTTTCCGTCAGTTATGCTTTGAGAGGCTAATTTTTTCATTTAAAATTTTTTGAGTAGTTAGAAAAAAACATTTTATAAAAATTAACTAATAAGTGAATTAATAAAACTAAATATGTGGTGCGTCTTATCATGAGACTATCTCATACAACAATTTGTTTTTATACTTTGTAGTATTGGTGTGATCTGAAATGTATCAAACATGTCCAGACTTTGAACAAGCAAAATCAAACCTTACAAATGAACTCAATTTATACTACCTACGATAGAAAATTTGAAATAAATGAGTCTTTTTGATTCATTTTTGTTAAAAATTTAACGTCTTTTGAAATTAATCACAAAAATAAGCTATTTTTTACATTGCCTATGGTATGGGTTACCTCGCTGTTAGTAATAATGATTAAAAAAAAAACAATGGAAATTCATTTTTGATGAACTTGAAGGAATTTTACAAAATTTGAAGTGGGTTTAATTGATTTTCTCTCACTTAAATTTTTGGGTTAAAAATATGGTACTTTCATGGATGTGTTCTAAAGAGGAAGAGGATTGTTTTATGAAGAAGAAGGGCTCTTTTATAAAGAAGATGGGCTGCCGATGTTGTAACGGCTAGTGGTGATTTGCAATTGCCGGTTTCAAGGTTGTAGGGTATGTTGGCAGCAAAAAAACGTAAAAGATTAGATTATTTAACAATACGTCAAAAGTCAGATTATTCACAACATATGGCTTAAAAATTAGATTATTCATATTAATATTTCCTTAAAAAATTTAAATTAGGTTTCTGATTACCCAAAAAAATTGAGATGAGTTTTTAAATCAAAAATTGAGATGAGTTTGTGATTAAATTTTAGAGATTTCTAATGGATTAAGACCAAGAACTCAAACCTATGCATGATTTCAATTTATTTTGTTCAGATTTAAAGACTTACTATTTAATTAATACACAAATAGTTAATAAATTGAAAAGAGCAAGAAAATGAGGATGTGAGAGATAAATAAAGATTAAAATGGTGAAGAGACCATGATTGATGGGAAGAAATTAGATGAAGAATCAAAAAAGATGAAAATTGGTTAAGAAATCAGATGAAGAGACTATGGTAAAGAGGTTGGTTAAAGAAGAAATCAGAAGAAAAATCAAAGAGAGGAAGAAGGTAACCCATAATTCAAATTATTAAAATTGGAATATCTTAAAAGTAAAGTTAGTTAAAAGTTGAATTCTTTTAAAGAATAAATCAAAGTTGAAAGCTTTAAAAGTCGAATAGGGAAAATTCATAGTTTTAAAATTAAATTTTCCATTTTATAAACTAGACTAGAAGCCTGATAACTACCACGTGAAAAAAAAATGGAAAAGACGGTGTTCTTCGTTATTATTTTTATCATGTACTTCCTCTGTTTCAATTTACTTGCAACGTTTATTTTTTTAAGCAGTCTAATGCACTAATTCAATCCTAAATATCACAAATTATGGGTAATAAAAAATTATAAAAATTTGATACTAATAATCTTTACAATGAAACGAATCAAACAAAATTTTATTTAACTTTATTTTAATCTATAAATTAAAAACTAATTCTAAATTAAAAATAATAAATAAATAATGTCATTTTCAACTAATTTAGAACGGAGTAAATAAAATTTAACAGATTAACCGCATATGTATATCCATTTTGCCGTCTGGATGTTGATCGTTACCCATTCATATAATTGGAAGCAAGTAATTGATGAAGTATTTTCACCGCGTGGAAACCGAAAGGCTGTCAATGTTATCTACTCTTAAAATCCTTTCCATTTTGAACTTTCGAAAAATTTCCAGAGTCCCTCAGTCCCTCTCTTCCACTCTGGGTTTTCCCCCTTTTCCTGCACTTTCATCCTTGCAATATTTGTCTTCCACGTCTTCTCTCTCAGGTACTCTTTTTTTTTTCTGCTTAATTGTTGTATAATTTATTTCTTCTTCAATTTACTGTTTGATTTTATTGATGCTTAGAGTTTCTAATTCAAGTTTTCTTTAGATTTTGCGCTAATTTCTGTTAAATTGAGTTGGATTTATAATCAATATCGGAATATAATCGGAAAAATACGAGTAGCACAACTTTGTAAGGCAAGAGTCCTTCAATGAAAGGGTGCACACTATTTTTAATTCGGGGAACAAAACATATCAACAATTTCTTTCCTTTCTTTTTATTTCCGATTACTGTGTAGTTGAATGTTTTTCCTAATTGAATTTGAATGCTTCCTCTTATATTTTCTATGCTTCTTTCCGATTATTTTCTTTTATTTTGCTTGATTTTTAGGGGTTGATTACTATGCTTCACTTTGTTTAACTTCATATTGCTTTGGATAATATTATACTTCTATATTCAATTGAAATTCTCCCTTTTAAAAGGCAAAGTTTCATGAAAAAGAACCTGGTGGGATTGTTAATTGTAAGGCATTTGGTTTGGGGACCAAGGGAGTATGTTTTAGTGTTCAGAGTGTCATATTGAGCTATTTTGGACATTTGGTGATTATAACTAAAGGAAGTGTTGATTTTATGGTTATTATAAAGATTGCAATAGCATTGACCATTAATTGATTGTAATTGCTAATTCACAAGGTTTTCTTTTCTTATTAGTCATATGGGTGGCCTCATTTGTTGAAGGATCAATGTGGCGTATTTGGGAAACTTGTAGTGCGTTTATTGAGGATTAGGAGAGGGACCTAAAAACATAAAAATTTAAGGAGATTGTTGAGGCATGGATTTTTGTAATAGTGGTCATTGGGAGCATAGTGTAAAAGCAAGGTCACTTAATTTTATCGCAACTATATTTTATAGGGTTTTGAGTTTACTGCGACCAAATATAGGTTGTATTGGTCTTAAAATCATCCACATTGACCGAGATATCCGTTTCTTGGCTGTTATCGCGCCGTCATTGTGATCAGAATTGTATTATTGCATCATGTTTTGGAGGCATGAATGATCATATAAAAGTATGTTTTTGTTGATCTTGACTTTTAACGGTTGAGACTTGACAATAGTTGTCTTTAAGCTTTTTCATAACAATTGTTTAGTCTTATTTCCAAGCTGTGGAGTAATTTTGCAGCATAGGAAAGATATACAAAGGTACAAGCCTATAAATTAGATTTTGTTCAAGTATGGTATTATCTACTTCAATTTTTAGTTTTGATGCAATATTTCTATTTATACCATGCCATTGAAAATGTGGTAACCATTGTGATCGCAATAATGGAATAGTGATGCGGTAGCCCGAGTGATGCAATTATCATAATGACAGTCAAAAACATGAGATATCTTATGATATGACCATGGTCTAATCATTCTTATTTATTATCCTATGCTCGTGCAAATTTCAATTTTTTAATGTCATTCCTTATTTCTATTATCCACGTCAACTTTAGCCTACCACTTCCTTGTCTAAGGTCCTTTTTAATCACATAATCTTATTATTCCACTTATGGCATTGAGGTAATGGATATTGTGTAATTGTGCTTAATATATGGTAGTAATTTGGTAATAGTAATGAGCTTATTTGTGACTTTATAGGTAAGGCTCATGGTAATTCTAAGGTAAGAATCTTTACCCTTGAATATCCCAATATCCACCACCATCCATTTACAAGGTCCATATGGACAATTGAATAGGACTTTGTTCACAAAATTACATGTAAATTCACGAATATTACTAATATTTCCGTATATCAGGCCTAGCCCAAAACAGGAGTACTATGAGCAATGGCTCAGGGCCTTGTTTTTTGGGAGGCCCAGTGACCCGCTATTTTAAAAAATAATTAAAGGTGTAACAGGTGCTACAACTATCAATACGCATGCCTAAAACCCATTTCAGTTTCATTTTCCCAAATTGTCTGCTCCTCAAGTTCAACTACTCATGCTTTAATGTATCTCAAGTCCCAAAAACCTAATTTCCTAGACTTAAACTCCAACTTCTTCTCAAATTCATATGCTCTCTTATAAAAATCCATATACAGGAAACGTTGTTGATATAAAGCCTTTTCCTCAAATTCTCGAATCCCATTTCCTCAAGAAACTTTGTTGATATCTCATTTTGATTCAGACGGAAACAAGAAATGGGATATGAGAATTCTATTGGATGATGGTGAAAGCCAATCTTCAAGATGCCTGAAATAATGATATAATGACAATACTAATAAGGTGGTGAGAGGAAAGGGAGGTTCGATTTCTTCGAGATTTTAAAGGGTTTGCAGGAAGTGGTAATGGTGTTGGTGGGAGATTTTTTATGAAAATTTTTTATGAAGATGAGGAAGTTTTTATGAAAATTAATGGTAAGAAAATTTATTCTAAGATTGGGAAAATGAACTTTCAATCGAGATTATTGAGAGATTAAACAATGCTTTTGGTGATGAAAATCAACATATGAAATTATAGTTTAAATTGTTAAAATAAGTTTGAGACTGTCAATTTTTTATTAGTAGGCTAACGAATTATTATTTTTATATGTGTGTGTTGTCATCTGCTAATTTGATACATTTTGACAATATGTTTTATTTTTCTAATTTATTGTATAGTCCTTCTTTGTTATATGTTTCTTATGTTAAAATCAATGGTCAAGTAATAGTCCCTCTAATTCAATTTAGTTGTCCCTTTTAGTTTAAAGCACAAATATTAAGAAATTGAAGGGAACACCTAAAATAGTAGACCCATGTGCAATATTGGGTATTTTTAATATTAAGAAAATGAGGGGACCACCTAAAATAGTAAACCGATGTACAATATTGGGTATTTATAATATTAAGAAAATGAAGGGATCGCCTAAACTAGTAGATCCATGTCTAATGGTATTTTTAATATTAAGAAAATGAGGGGACCACCTAAAAATGTATGTCTTAAAATGGAATTGAGACGATAGGGGTGAACTGTCCAAATAAGGAAAGGGGACAACTAAAAAGAATTGGAGGGAGTACTAAATTGGCTTTAACTTAAATTTTAAATTTTGAAAATCAAAATCTGTTGCTTTGCCTAATTGATAATTGATTTAGTGTTTTCAACTGATAAACTTGTAGTAAATCAAAAAAATATGATGCACTCCATTTAAGGGCCTATTTTATCATTTTCGCTCGGGGCCTTTAAATTATCCGAGATGGCCTGCCATATATAAGTGATTTGTTGATGGAAATTAATAATAGGACTTAGTAGCAAATAAATTAAGGATGTTATTAATCTGTACATGGAAATTTTCGGAGCATATAACGTGTGTTGACAGTTTGGTGTGTCCATGCTAACTTAGAAAATTATATTCTTAATAAATTTTTCTTTACAAAAAAACCTTAGAATTATATATTCATTAGGTATCAATAATTTATTTATTTAAATGTGTGTATCTTTTCCTCTGCACCTCTATAGCCTTACCTATTTTCCCATCTCAAGTACAAAATGTTCAGCGATAGTGTTGACTACTTTATAGCAATAGTTTGTATATATAATGTACCTAAAGAAGAGTTATTTAAATTTTTTTCTTTAAGATTCGTGATTTTGACCTTAACATAATCACATTTTAGAAATATAAGTTTTGACAAATTATATTGTGTTTCTGTTAGTGTTTACTAGTCCCAATAAGCTAAGATAAGGACTACGTAAGTTCTATTGACCAATAAAATAAGTTAAGTTCATGTAAGTTCTCATAAGTTTTAAAAAGCTCATATTGTTGTATTTCAAGTGAATAGACTAAAGCTTTTATCGAAGTTATCTAGAGTTTCCTTACTTATCCTCTTTCTAATTGAGAAGTTTGACCATTATATGACATCGTGTTTTTTCTTTGTAGAAGAACCTACTGGGTTGAATATAAAAGAAAAAAAGCAAACCACATTAATGAAGAGAAAAAGGAGGCTTGTACCGTTCTAGGCTGGACGGAATATCATAAGTCTGATGGTTTTCCTCTCATTTTTATTGGAAGATTATTATTTTCTTCATAAAAGTGTGATTTAGATATTGATTTTGTATCTCCTCTTTTCTCCCCAAGTTGCGCCCAAATTATTGATCTACCAATTGAAGATTTTTGTACCTTTACTCTTTGAGGTATGCTGCCTACTTGTCCTCAATTTTATTTTGTGAAGGTATTTCATTTGAGGGATTTCTTCTTTTTTATTTAAAAATTTAATCCAAAAATATATACATATAATATTTTTTTTGAGAATCAAGTAGGTAAGTCATTGGATTTTGTAGCAAATCTTGTACCCGTTTTCTGTCCTTTGTAATTTCACTTTGCTGTTGTTCAATACAATCTTTGGATTTGTAAGCATGTTTCTTCAAGGAGGTTAGTAGGTGTAATTACAAACATTAGGAAAATTTTAAAGTTTAAGTATTTTTGGGCATTGGGTGCAAACCAAATTATTATTTTTTCTAAATTTTAATTTTAAATTCCATGTTGTGCTTAAGAAACTATTTGCTAGTTTAGTGTTTATTTTGTTGATTAAGGTGATATAGGTAGTCTTGAGTGATGAATTTCATTAAAGAAGAGCAAGGAAAAATAGGGGTAGCCGTCAATGTCTCAAAGATTAGGCAAATCTTTGCCAATCTACTAGTCCCTTGACACAATGAAGACTTCTACTTATAGGTCTATTATATGCCACCTCTTTGCTTTTGTATTAATGTCCATGGTGTCAAAATATTTTAAATTTGCACTAGTGCGTACCCTTCATCTATAATTCTTGGTAATTTGAAGTTAAATTGAGGCTGAGAGATGTGTCAAGTAGTGTTTTGTGGCCTTGTAGGCTTATTTATATAATGTCTTTCATGTATTGTTACATGGATTTATTAGTGTAGTAGGTATGCATCTTTGGATACCCTTTATTCGGGAATGGGGATGGGGAATATTGGGAGGTGAGGAGGGGATATGAAACCAAACTCCTGGTTTTGCTATTACAAACATAGGCAATTTTTTTTTTGAATTACTTGCTTATATGTTGTATAAATGAAATGTTCATTTGCTCTTGTGTTGCTCCCTTAGGATTAAATTAGATAATTTCTTATATATGAAAGGGTATTAGTAATCTAGAAGCGGTGAATGGTGCTGTCTCAAGTACCTTTAAGTCACATAGAGGAGTCTGGGAGGATGAATTCATTTGGGTGCCTCCCAAGTGCGTGCGTCATTGACAGTTATACGAGTCCCAATTTTCTAAGAACCCAATATTAACTAAGGATTGGTCTACCCTTTTGTGAGCAGATGGAATTGGATATTGGCAAAGAGTGCGATAACTAAAAGCCTAAATTTTCAATATCATTTGAGACTAAATACCTCATCTACATTACAAACATATAGATAGTTTGTGTTTTGCAACTTGAAAAGTAGAGATAAGGGTGATAATAATGCGAGTTGAGCTGAAGTTTGGCTAAACTCATTTGAAGTCACAAGCTTAAAATTATGAAGCTTGACTTGAACTCAAAGTTCAAGCTTGCAATTTGAGCTTGAACTCAAACTTGGGATCGAGTTGAGTTTAAACTTGAAACCAAATGCCCACATGTCTAAATTTTGTTAATCCAATTTAGTCTCGGAAAATGACATGGACATGTTCAAAATATAGTTGAAAAATGTTTTGCTTGAAATGAAAACGTTTTTGAAAGTAAATATTACATAATCATGCATTTTTGAGTCGCACTCTGAGTTGCTTAACTTGATTCTTTCATATCTTGAATCGACCAACTTAAATTGAAATCATGTGACCTTGTTTTTAAAAAACTAGTTACTATTAGATTGCATGTTGTCTTGACTTATTAGAGCGCTGAGCTAGAGATTGCATTGATATGATGAGCAACATCTTGATTAAAATGAACATACTGTGCTAAATTGCAAGTTTTCAAACCTGAACAACGAGCTATAATATAAAGGCTTACTCCTCAAAATGAAGAAGGTTTTCCAAAATCTTTGGCATGTTATCTTTTATTTTTACTAACATTGTTACTCAATTCTATGTGGTTTTAGCTGAAGATGATTGAAGCCACAAATATTTATTTTCCCCCCTTTATTGATTTTCAAAATCCTTTTTGGTTGTAGTATTGTAGATGTAGTGGAGTGGTAGATTTTTCTTTATAAAAATTGGTTATTCTAGTGCATATTCTCTTGTCTTATAACTGTTGAAATAGGATATGTCCACTGACACTTTAAAGGAAAGTCCATCTACGTTTGATTCATCTAAATCTCAGAAGCGTGATGCTGTTAATTTGGAAGAACCAGGTATGTTCATGGGCCATGGCAAGTACTTAATTCAAGCTTTTTTATTTGGCTAGTAAGGAGTTTGTCTTGTTTTGTTAAGAAAAGTACTTTATCAAAATTCTTCAGTGTGCTATTATGATCTTTGTGTTAAAATTGTCCATGTTGTTGAGTCGGTGATCCTTTTTCAAGCTTACACTTTTGAAATAACTCATGCTTGATTTTGTAGATTTTTGAGGGTTTTTGTATTGTGATCTTGATTCTCGCTAGCTTATAAAATTTTCTAAATCTTGTATAAGTGTTTGTACAAATCTTAGTCATATGTTTCCATTAATATATAGTATTAAATAAAGCTTTCTTATGTGGGGTTAGTAAGTGCTGTTTCTTTATGTATTTTAGAAATATCTATTTTCGTAATTTTCTGAATACATAATATATCAACTATCAAATGTCTCTATTTCATGGAGTCCTCACTATGTTTCGAGAAATCTTAGTGATGCTTAGCTAAGAGAGTATATTCTACTTGTTATTTGATATAGTTTATCTACTATTTAGATCTTGAAAGGTTTATGAAAACACCTTAAAGATGTTAGTTGCACATTTGCAACTCTATTTTGGTTTTTTTTTTTTTTTTTTTTTTTTTTTTTTTTTTTTTTTTACCAAAACTTGTTGAATATAAACCCTCATCATTTGATTTTTTGGTTTATTCCATATGTTTGAGGCTTAGGTCATCTACGAGTAAAATATAGTATAAGATACCTCATCACGAGGCCTTTGATGAACTTTCTAACTAGGATATATGGTGACACTACCATATTTATAAGCTAAAAAGATATAAGCATCAATTGATTTGTGTTGCATCACTCAGTATTGATATCTGTATGTCCCCGGTCTTGTTAATGTGAAGTGGCCGCCAATCCATGTAGTCTGGTTATGGATTTGGACACAAATATAAAACAAGGACACAAATGGGAAAATCTAAAGATATGGACCAACTAATTGTGCCCCCTTGCTGCAGAGTAGATAATAGTCTATGCAGTTTGCTAGGGATTTAAATATAGATACAAAAACATGGACACTACTTCATCTAAGATTTTGAGAAAATTTGAAGACATGAACCAATTTATCAATATAAGGAGATTCCAAGATGTGTATAAGGAGATACTGACTAATATTAGGACGTGGAGGAGCATTTGGAGTTTTTTTTTTTTTTTTTTTTAATTTTTTTTTTAATCATGATTGATCTACATTGAGGTTATTTTTAAGCCCTTTGCTACTTGTAATGATTCTAGATGAAATAACAAGACCTATATGGGCGAAGTTTCATGGTATTGTATTGGAGCTATAAAAGAAATGAGAGATAGGGTTAATGAGTTAGAGGAGTGAAGGCAAATGTTAGAACATAGAATCCTAAGGGTTTAACTAAATTAGAGTAAGATAGAGAATTTGAATTTCGGAAATGTCTTTTTGGCATGGATGATTAAATACAATAAAGTAAGATATGAAGGAGCTCCCTTCAAAGCGAGTGTTATAAGTATTTTGAATCTTTTTTCACAAAATCGGATTTATTGATTGTGACGTAAAGTATAAAATTCAATGCGAGTAGGTCAAATGGAGAGTTGCAACCATTATATTATGCGATCAACGTGTGGCACTATGGTTAATAAGAAATTTCACAGTGCTGCCATTGGACTATCTTGGCCTTTTAGAATGGATCATTGTAAGAAGATAGGTGTAACTGAGATGCGTATGTTAAGATGTATAATTAGAAATATCCTAAAGGATATAATTCGAATTGAAAACAAAATGAGAGAAATAAATTTGCATTGGTTTAGCCATATGCAAAGAATAGTGGACAATGCACAAATTAGAAAACTGAAATATTAGAACTCTGAGTAGCTTAGAAGAAGAGTTGGACCCTGGATAACATAAATGAAGAATGACATGGAAAATGGGGATTTGCAGTTTCATATGACAATTAATAGAAATGAATGTAAGAAAAGAATTTATGTGGATGGTCATTGAAATTGATTTTGTTTGTTGTATTTTAACTGATTAGTATTTGATAGTTCTCAAATAAAGTATAATATTTGTTATTGATGATTTTTTATGTTAATTTGTTTTGGTTTATGTAGCCAAAGATAAGGCTTGGCATTTTTGTTGTCTACCTAGGGTGTTTTCTTTCCATGCCAATGCTTGGAAGTAGGGATAACCCCATTGAATGGCAGAATTGATTTGATTTCTATCTTACTGCCCACTTACGTCTCTTGGTAGACCCACTTATCGACAACTATCACGCCAACCTCGAATGTCTCCCCAACTTGACTTTTCTTTTATCTGTCGATTGTTTGTCTCTCAATTGTTTTCCACATTGTTGCCAGCCACATATGGTTAATTGGTGATGACAAATTTAAGGTTTGTGGCCACTTAGGTTGTGCCTTTATGGTTTTCCTTCACAATGTTTGAAATGGTTGGATGAGAATGAATGTCACATTCATCTTTGTATGCAACTCAATCATAGGTACATTACTGACTTCCATCCTCCAACCAACTCCAAATATCGCCTAAATTCAATTATGGTTATAAATATTTGCTGTTACTATTTCTAGATCCAGTTGCGGAAGAACATTGTGATAAAAGATGGGAATAATGTGAAAGACACTCACCATTTTCTCGTTCCTCACCATGGTTACGTGCATAATTTCTGTGTACTCAATAGTCATTCCATCCTCAACAAGCCAAATTGTTTATCATTGTCGGTTCCGAGCTTGCATATACTTTGAAATGGTTTGCTCTTACTCTATGCCACACACCTCTAATCTCTCCTGTGCCTTTTCTCTTCTTTTTCTTTCTCTCTCTTTCTCTCTTTTCTTTTCTTTAGTTTTATTAGAAGGATGAGAGGAGGGTGGGGATTTTTTTTTCTATCTATATGTTGGTCATGCTCAGGCGTGATCATTTGAAAGTACAATTTTTTGATGTGTAACAGATAAATGCTATCAGGGGTCAGTCTTAAACCTTTTGTTATCATAAAGGTAAAGTTGCATATATTTGACCCCCAAACTTTGCCTAGGTGGAGCCTAGGTAGAAGCTGCTCATTGAAATGGGGTAATATAATGGAGTAAATAACTTATTTTGTCTATTTATTCTCTTCTTTCTTTCGAATTGTAGGCCTTTAAAAAGCTTTATTTCTGTTTTAGGCCTAGTAGAAGATCGTGATTAGGGTGGAGGTATTCAGTATAAAATTGACTAGGCTGTGTGGTCAATGGAAATACTTAGCTGTGGTTGCGGGCCTATTGTCTTTTATTGTAAAGAGTAATAAAGAAGGTTGTCACTTAAGTGAGTAGTTTACAGAATTTATTTACTTTCACATGTATTTATAGGATCAATATGCTTGGGTTTCCAATAATAAAAAGTAAGAATATATTTGGCATTAGATAGGGTATGATTAGAAAGTTATAAGTTTTTCCATTGATCTACACCGTAGTAACATGAAACATGTGCACTTATGTAAGTTAAACAGTTCACTGGTGAGCTAAAAAATGTTTCCACTGTATCACTCAATTAAACTCGTTCTCAGAACTGAATTTGTGGTGTTGGAGACTGGAGAAATGAGAAAGGCAGAGGAGGTGCTGGTTAATCTCTACATGGGGGACAACTGTAGGGCACAAAAACTATGGGGCATTTGGATTTGCTTGAAGTCATACACAGTTTAAATGTGTTAGTTGCTTGGCTGATGTTGTATCTTTAATGTAGTAAGTTGCTGATTCGGAATTGTAAAAAAGCATTTTGGAAATTCTAAAATTAATTGGGTAATAAATCGAGGCCCATGACTCAAGCTTCCACGTTTGCAATTTGCAATTGTTAACCAATAAATATTCTATATTCCTACTTTCTACTTGATAATCATCTCATCTTCTGCACATAATTTCATATTTATGAATGTATCCTAAATTTTTCCTTAAATTCTCCCCAAATCAAGTCTTTGATTACCTGACCATTTTTTGCTCTCGAAGTGCATTCTTCAATATCTATAGTTTTCAGCAAACAAAAACAATATTTTACCAAGTGTACTTCTCAAATCAGAACATAAGCTAAACAATTAACAATTGAAATTAAAAATTTTTTCAGCTCTCATCCCTGTTTCCAATGTCTATGGCAAAGCCAGCTCTAATCTAGTTAATTCATTTCAACTTCTCTTTCTTCGTTTATAGCTGTTTTATAGTTTGCAAAGAATGGTCAATCAAAAACAGCTTTGTTGTTAATTCAAGGGTACATTTGTGCTTTGGATTATGGCATATTTTGTTGTCAGTAATTTACTTGAAAATATTAGAAATTATTGTATTGCTTCCTTTTCAATTTTCCAACACGAGAAAACAGAAATATTGATTGTTTTCAATTTTCAAATAGCTAATTTCTTTCGAACTATGAATAGGAGGCCCCATTTTTTCTTAACAACTTCAAATGAACAGGACCCTCAAAACCTTTACCCTGCCCCTGGAGAAAGGGTGCTTGTTAGAGGTTTGAAGAAGTTGAGTACCTGATTCTTTATACTTATTGTTTATACCTACTTCAAAGAGGTTTTATGTCTAAAATTTAGCTGTCAGTTGTATCCTATAGCTGAAACTTGAAATATTACTGTCCAAAAGTATGGCGGCTATAGGTTTCTTCTTGGCAACCAGCCAGGATACTCAAGAAATTGTTGCTTCAATTGATCGAGTTTCTCTCAAAGCCATTAGGTCTTGGTTTCATCCCCTCTTTCCATGCCAGAGGGGAGGTTGAAAGATGCATGCCTTTTTCTTTCTTCCTAACAATGGCAAATCTCAACTCTCAATACATGCACGCTTTAATAACGAACAAACTTCTGTCATAGTCGTTGCAATTTGCATACACTTCCCATCTAGTTAAGGATAGGCTGACAACCAATGCCAAGAAAATGACTCCTCCATCTTTTTAACCTTGGACAAGATCAGATAAATATGTTGGAATCCTACCTTCCATTTAGTATTTTCTTAGCATTCATCTCAAACTATCAAAACTTCTATCTTTGAAATTTTGGAGAGATTAAATATGTACTTGTATCATGGAATAAAATGAGGCCATAATGTTACATAATGGCCGCTTCATAACAGATTTTGGACTTGCCGAACTGCAAAACTCCGTTACTTAACCTAGGATTTAAAAACATAGAGTAACCGCCATTATAAGTTGTTGTTTCAACATATTAGTGATTATTTTTTAAAAGTGTATTAGGGTTCTCAAAGGTCTATTATAAGCTTTGATGTAAATCTATATTCTAGAAAACTTTAATTACTTTGATAAAGTGAATTTTTCAAAAGTTCACAATTCACGTTGCAATATCTGCAAAATGAGTCGTAACACTGCGGCATGTCGCTTTCGCAACATCGTGACCATCACCACAATCACGATGAAATTCGCGATTTTTACTATGACTGTTATATCCTTTAGAGACATTGTAAGAGAACAAAAACACTTTTGCTCCAGTGAATCTTTTTTACCGTAGAGGATGAGATATTTGAAGTACAATTCCCATTGTCTCTTGGCCTAACTTCTGATGTTAAATGTTAATCACACCTGTTGGGCTTGGATATTGTGCTTGCCACTAGTTTTCCCTTGGTTTCTACTATTTTGAGGCTAGCATCCATGTTCAACATGGATTTGAAGCAAGTTTCAAAAGGTATGTGGAGGATTTGAGTATTATTGTATATGCTTGTGAAATAACTACTATAGGTCTTATTCCATTTTTTTGCCCCTGCGGGTGATAAATAGCTGTGCTAGTTGATCCATGGGAGAAATGTAGGTCAGAATATTCTATCTGTGGCTGAAATGTCAGTTTTCCTGTAGGATTAATGATCTATGGCATTAAAAATCCTGTCCTGGTGGTATCTTGTCATTTGGTGACTTCAGTTTTGGCACAGAGCTATAATGTTGATTCATAGTGTGTTTTCATGGTAGAAGTGTGAACTGTGAAGTATAAGATACTACTGGGCACTTGGTAGTTTCACTGTTCTGCCAAGCACTATGCATTACGGTCCAATCGTTTTAAGCATTTTCTTTGTAAGCAACCAAGCTTATCTCTTCATATAATATCAACTCAATAAAAGGGATGATATCAACTACCTTTTCATCTGGTTATGCTGGGAATTTCTACCTTCCTTTCAAAGCATCCTTCTGTCAAAAAATAGTTCTTTTCAAACGTTGGTTTTTTGGTTGGGTGCATATTTTGCTCTTCCATAAACCAGGAGTTATAGTTATTCATACATGCAGATGAGTTGTGTTTGATGCATAATGCTAAAACAAGGTCACATCACCGTATTGCGATCGTAATGTTTACCGCAATCAAAATATTTGCCGCATTGACCTTAAATCATCGGCTTTAACCGAAAAATCCGTTTTTGCGTCTGTGACCGAAACCAAAACCATATTTTTGCACTATGATTCGTTCAATTGATTTCAATGTACTAGGCTTATCTGATTTACTTTGTCTACTGTTCTGTTTTGGAAATACTGCTATGCCTTTATTTGGCATTAAGGAAACTTTTGGTTAGAGTTTATATCTATCACTTTGATTTTTCCATTCAGCATTATGAATTTTTGATTAATTATAATCCAAATGCTGACTTAAACATGGCTGTATCTTATTCTTAGAGAGTTCCAGTTGTAGAATATATGAGAAGAGAGACCCTCCTATGGCAAAAGAAGAGGAGCACAATGATTTAGTGGACAATTCAAATCTAGTTGTAGAAGATAAGGTGTGCAACACAAGGTACTTCATCATTAAGAGTTTAAATCATGAAAATATCCAACTCTCAATTGAAAGGGGAATATGGGCCACCCAAGTAATGAATGAGCCAATACTGGAAGAAGCTTTTTATGTAAGATTGATTCCCATTTGATGTGATGTTTTATTTAGCTGATATTGTATATTACCGAAGAACACTTGTGTTGCAGAATTGTCATAAAGTAATACTGATATTTAGTGTCAATTCAAGCGGATTCTTCCAAGGGTATGCACAAATGATGTCTTCTGTAGGTCGGCGACGGGACAATGTATGGACTCAAGGAACTGGCGCTAATAATCCATGGGGGCGGAGTTTTAGGGTCAAATGGTTGCGCTTAAGTAATTTAGCATTTCATAAGACTCTTCACCTCAAAAATCCATTGAATGAGTTCAAACCTGTCAAAATAAGCAGAGATTGTCAGGTCTAAATATGTGAAGAGTTTCTTCCCTTACTATCTTAACTTTGAACACAGTGAAGTAAAGATGTATTACAACTTTTTTGTTAAATTCAGGAGCTGCCTCCGGAAATAGGAGAAGCACTTTGTCAACTTATTGATAGAGAACCTGAAGAGGACCCAACTCTCAAAAGGTGTGTTTATGATAGGCTTAGTTCTGCAAAGCTAATCAGGTTAGATCTGGTAGGTAGTTTGTAATCTGATTTGGATATTCTATTTCAGGGACATATTGCCTATGCGGAAGCCTGGTTTGGAGTCTGGATCTTGTTTCTCAGATGAGGAGTATATTTCCCCTTCTATGGATTTGACTTGGGCAACAAAAAACATGCTTTATCCATCTTATCTTTATCAATATCATACTGATGCTAGTGGGTCTGTCATGGCGCATCAAGGATCTGTTGGATTATATTCTCTTGAAAGTTTTCCTATCAATACTTGTAAAGGTTCACAGCCTAAGCATATTACCCGCCATAGCGAACATATTTTTGACTCGCCGGCTGATCACAAGATATCCTCTCAAGTTGAAGGGCAGCAGCTTTTGAGTGAAACTAGTCCCCTTTGTAGCACCCTTTCAGAAGAAGAATTTCTGGAAATGGTATGACATCCTTTCTCATCCTTAGTCTTCTAAAATCAAGTAAATAAAAATTGAAACCCAGAGAGAAGAAACACCATGATCTTCATAAATATAGGGAAAGTGTAATCATTTCCTCTCTGCTCGAGATTATATCGACTTTTTGTTACTTCTATTGAGATTGCTTATGCCCCTAGGCCTTAAGGTTGTTACTAAATGGTTCTGGTTTAGCCATTCATTTTATTTTTCTAGACTTCTAATAAGATGGGAAAGTGTTAAATATGAAAACGGAAAAAAGCAATTCAAGCCTGATCTTATAGAGCCTCTCTATCACCTAGTCCTCTACTGTTAGCAACACCTTGTGAAGGTGAACCTTCTCTCTTTCACTCTTTCTGCCTGTCCGAGTATATGACCCACATACTGCTCTTTCTCTATCACTTTCATTTTCATTCTTTCCCATGACTTATCCTATAATTCTCTTTCTCTTTGAGAGTCCCTCTGTCTTTGACATGTTTGTGGCCTTAGCCCTTGTGGGTGATTTTTATACTCGTGCATTTCACACAGAATAAATGGTACATGTATCCAGAATGGAGTATGTTAATTAAAAGAATATATGAAGTTGTTTAATTATTATAGGTAGGTTGATGTCTAGTGGGTTTTGATGATAGTACGTAGGCATTAGGTTTTTTTGTGAAGTGAAGGAGTTGATATGGGTGTTAAGGGCTTAAGGCGGAGAGTGCCTGAACCCAGCTAACAATAACGCCAAAGCCTCAACCCCAACGATATTGAGTTGGCTACATAAATATAACAAATTTACATGGGAATTGTCGATAATAAAGATCATGCTTTTTTTTAACTAAATGTAATATAATCTACAACTATGGAAATCCAATTTCAATGATCATCTACATATATTTTCTCCCTTCATTCAATTCTATCTATTTTCGTATCCTCGTGCAAATTCTAATTCTTCATGTCATTCCACCTCTTGTTATCCATGTCATTTTCGACCAACCTCTTCTTCTAAGCTACTCAAAGTTCTAACCTACCACTTTTTTAAATAGTTCATTTTGCTCTTTTTTGCACATGACCAAACCAATGTAATGGTTTTCTCTCGTTTTGTCATCAATATTCGAGGGCATTTGCTTCTTTCTTCATTTATTTTTTCCTTTAGGATATACTCACATCTTAACATATGCATCTCAACTACCTTTATCGTCCTAGAACGATTTTTTCTTTTAAAGCCCAACATTTTAATCCATATAGGTATTGGTCTTATGCAATTTTTGTAGAATATTTGATTTATATAATTGGCATATCTCGACTGCATAATATTTCGATCGTAACTCTGAATTTGAACCATCCAAAATGAACCCTATGCTTAAAAATCTAACCAATATCTCCATTTTCGTGAAAAGTTAAACCGATGTATTTGAAACACATTCAAGCCCTTTTGTATCTAGCTTCACATCACCTCTATATGATCCTTAATCTTGAAGCGACATTTCATATTTGTCTTACATAGTACAAAAACAAGGACACATCATATCACATCAGTCGCGTTGCAATGGATTTCCAAAAAAACAAACTGATACTTTTCGCATTATGAGGGTGTTATAAAACCGCGTTTTGGACCATCTTAAAAGACATCTCATGCTTTCAACTCATTTGACTTGTCAATAATCACATATCTCGCGTAATTGTTTCATAGTGTCGTTATCGTGATCTCGACTTTTACTGCATTTTTGTACTATGGTCTTAATTTAACTTAGCATAAATCATTATGATTTTAGAGCCTACCTCCATATCTCTAGCTTAGATTGACTCCATCTCTAGTTTTGTCCATTGATAAGATGTAGTAGCAAACAACTTGAGATATAATACTTCTCTCTGGAGAGTTCAAGGTATTTTATTTATTATGTTGCAAAAAAGATAGGTCTCAAAGAAGAGTCTTGATGTAGACTATTCGTAATTGGTATGCTGTAAGTCGTTCCTCCATATGTCCTACTATTGGTTTATACTTCCTTATACATTTCTTGGATTATAGTGATATACTTATGTGGCACCTTGTTTATCTATTGAGACCTTGTCATGTTCTTACTCCAAATAAATAAACATCATGATGTAAAATTTTTTAGACTGTAGTACTCTGTTTGTTGTCACATAAGATGGATAACTTCCATTGTAGATGGCTAGAAATAAGAAATTTGATGGAAATGCATGCATTTGGGTTTTATACGATACAACATAAACTTTTAAGGTTGTTATGCTCGGATTGCATAACCGTTTACATCTCATCCCAAGAACAATTTCTTCGATGTTCTTGTGCAGCCACAAGCATTTCTGCAACTAATCAAGGCAATGCCTCTAGTGTAGTACTCATGCTTAATTTTTCCTATTTGTTCTTGAGGTGGATGCAGCAGGGCATGGACTTAGGGATGTTCTAATGCAAAATAACCAATCAATTTCTTATTAGTGAAAACTTTGGTCCTTGAAGCCTCATTTATCCATTTATGGAAAAAGATGTTTATGATTGGGTTAGACATTATTTACACAAAAAGCACAAAGTATAGATCAACAAAGCTTAACGTATTTGTGGAGCAGTGAGCAGGAATAAAGCTATAGGATACATGAATGGATTAGTAATTAATGTGGTTTGAGTTTGAAATTCCTTACAAGCTTGGTATCACATGCAAGACTCCATAGTTCAACATTGCTTCTTCAACCTCTTCTTATTCCACCCCAAGTATTGGATGATTTCTTATTGGGCTTAATTAAAGGATTGTCCCTTTTGTGTGGCTTTGGTAGTGGTTGATTGTTTGACAAATGTTCTCACCTCACATGTGTGAATCACGCTTATACTATTTTGTGGCTAAAGTGTTTCGCAAGGAACTAGCACACTTTCATAGTTTTCTAGTTATCATCGTGTCAGGTCGAGAATAGATAGATACTCACGAACATTTTTTGGCATGAATTATGAGGCTTTAAGCTAGTATTATAAAGCACACCTCGAAGGTAGACTTTAAAAATCGCGTTTCTTAGTTTGGGCTCATCTAGATACAAAAGGTGTATGCTTTTGTGTGCTTTTTTGTGCCTTACATCTTTTTCCCTGTATGCGCTTTTGCATTTTTCTATTGAGAAAACATTTTTTATTATGTAATGGAACAATTAGACAAAACTTTGAAGAAATAGAAAGATAAAAAAGGACTTTCTCTTGTTTTTGAAGAGATAAAAGGAGCAAAAGAAGAAAATAAGGATTTGCTTATAATTCCAAAACAACGGACTTTCATTTGCCTCCACCTTTACTAGGTTACTTCTTTTTTCTCACTCTATCTTCTTTCTTATGCATTATTCATCCATTTTTTAGTTTTTTCTCCAAATTTTAGTCTAATTCTTTATTTATGGTTTCTTCTTTTAATATTCCTCTTTTTGTTCTCCTTTCAATTTTTTTCTTCTTTAATTCATCTTCTTTCTTCTAGATTCTTAACCTTTTGTTCTCTAGTACGCATTTAAAAGAACAAGGGAGATATCCAAAATTGCTCAAACTATTGAGTAATTAAATTCATTGGCTATACAATGAAGTTGTGGGAAAGAGTGATAAAGATATGTATAAGGAGATGCATCAACATATTAGAGAATTAATTTAAATTTATACTTAGAAGATCTACAATGAAAGCAATTTATCTTATGAGACTAATGATGGAGTACTACAGGGTTAGAAAAAGAAAGTTGCACATGATTTTTATTGATTTCAATAAAGCATACGACTAGGTAAAGAAGTATTTTGGTGGGCAATGACAAAGAAGGGTATTCCCAAATAATGCATTAATATATTGCAAAATATACATGGAGAAATGAAAACGAATGTTAGGACATGTAGAGGGCAACAAAAGATTTCCCAATCATATTTAACCTTCATTAAGGCTCAACCCTTGTTGACATCACTCAAGAGGGTTCAAATTAGATGCAGTAAGACGGAGTACATAAAGTGTATTTTTCGGACAAACGACATAACAAGAGACATAAATAGTTCCAAGCGGATGCTTTAAATACCTTGGGTCTGTATTTCAGAGTAGTGAAGGACATCCAATAAGATGTAACTTACAAAATTAAGTGTGGGGTAGCAATAATGAGAACAACTATTGGGATATTATATGATCGAGGTGTTCCTCTAAAGCTAAAGTGCAAGTTCTATTGAATGAAATTAAACCAACAATACTATATGGATCAAAATGTTAGGCCTATAGAAAGAATTTTAGTTGGAAGATAGGAGTAACAAAAATGTGAATGCTTCAACGGATGAGTGGGCATACCTTGATGGGATATAATTTAAAACGATGATATAGGAAAGGATATAGGAGTTGCCAATATTGAGAAAAAGATGAAAAAAATTGTTCAAAATGATTTGGTCATGTGCAAAGATGGGGTACTAGCGAATCAGTAAGGAAGATAGAAAGTTAGAGCTAAGGGGACTTAAAAAGAGGGCGGGGCCAACCAATAATGAGTTGGAGAGCAGAGATAAAGAATATTGAAAATCTAGACTTATAAATTGAGATCGTAGAAAATTGGAATGAATGGAGAAGAAGATTCTATGTGAATGGCCATTGGAACTGATATATTGGTTTATGTAGTCGACCCCAATCTTTTAGGATAAAGGCTTGGCATCTTTGTTGTAGTTGTCGTCGTCGTTGTCGTCGTCTTCTGAATTCTTCATGTTTTCCTCTTCTCTTCTTTAATAACAATTAGACACAATATTTTAGAATGAAGGTTTAGGTGTCTTCTTATGCCTTTTTGCGCTATATTAGTAGCTCACTTAAGGTTTGAAATGCATTGTGGAACTCTTTAAGCTCTTGGATGTACTCACATTTCCTCAAAGCAATTTCTCATACTGAAGCAATCGTCCAATTTGTAATTCTTTCACCTTTAGATTGATGGGAAGTAGTCTTTTCTTTGATAGCAGTCTCGGGTACTGTTAGGAATCAAGAAAAGCTACCTATTTCATGAATTATAAAGGCACCAAAAGAAGAGT
Source organism: Amaranthus tricolor (assembly GCF_026212465.1). Taxonomy (NCBI): domain Eukaryota; kingdom Viridiplantae; phylum Streptophyta; class Magnoliopsida; order Caryophyllales; family Amaranthaceae; genus Amaranthus; species Amaranthus tricolor. The sequence goes on along the minus strand of NC_080063.1, from coordinate 10,284,927 downwards.
AACTTGGGAAAGATGAAATAATTTTTTTATGAGCAGTTTTTATCTACAATTTTGTTATTGATCAGGATGTTGGAATGACAAGCATCTATCATGCTTGAGCAGAATAAACAGAACAGGGGAAGGTTAGAATATGAGGCTTGACATATGTGTGCTATTTTATTACCTATTTGGAAGCGTTACAGACCTCTCGAAAATCTGAACTGCAAGCATTCTGCTGCAGATTTTCCATCAATTTGCGTTCATTCCTATCTAAATCTTCATCTGTCCTTTTTTAAAATCTGTTCTGTGATTTTCTTAATTTGCTAGTTCATTACGGAATCTGGTTTAAGTTTTTTATTAGATGTTGTTGACCCGAAATTTTGCCGCAGTCTTATGAGGAATACCTGGAGGCTCATGCTAGAGGCATTTCGCAGGTAATCCATTCAAATAATTTGTATGATTTGTCTATTTTCTTTACATCCTTGGTTTGAACTCTAGGGTGGTCTCTTGTTGCCCATGCATATGGTTGCCTTCAGAATTTCATTCCGGTGGCTGATGGAAAATGAATGAATAGACTATAGTTAAATTTATCAAACTATACTATACTCTTATGGTCTATATATTTAGCTCCATTCAGCCATTATTAATCAGACAATATGGGCAAGAAAAAGTAGCTTTAACCTTTAAGACCTTTTCCAGCAGTAATATAATATGTGAGACCATACATATCTCACCAAAATTGATGTAGCTGATTGGAGTATTGGACCAGTGTGCTTAGGGATTTATTCAATTTTTTATATTATATGTGAAGTCCTAGTTATAATAGGCCGAATAATATTTTTTTTTAATTAAAATGGTTCAGTAAATTGTGTGCACTTATTTACGTGAAGTTGCAAATGATGTATGCTATCAAGGGTCAGATGGAAACAATCTTTGTTATCACAAGGTTAAGATAGCATTCATTTGACCTCCCAAACCCTGTTTAGGTGGGAACTAGTTGGGATACACTAGATGTCATCAAAATAATAGAATGTGATTGAAGAATAGGCGACTCTTTGGCATTAACTCAAGTTATTTCCAATAAATATCGGTTTGTTAGTTGTCACTATTATCAGATGGATTACTCTTTGAAATGATGTTCGAAATTACTCTTGTGAGATATTACTAGATCTTCCTGAATAGCAAAATTGTGTAAACTGTAAAGAAAAAACCATGGTAGCTCTCTGTAGTCTTAATCATAGTAATGTAAATCTAGTTACTTGTGTAACTATTTTTTTTATATTGTATTGTGACCAGAAAAACAATCTTAGCTCTAAACCTTTGTGCTTATACTCAGTAACTCCTGCTGAATAAATTCGGGTATTGAAGACTTGATTTGTTGACATGATTTCGCATATTGTTCTTGTTGTATCCTCAGATTTGTTTATATACATAAGATTCCAAATAATATAAATGAAAGAAAGAATGACCTTATCAATTATAACTTTGCAGATTAGTTTCACGGTATGTTTTTAGTTGTTGACAACTTACAAGTTTCTGTAATCTACTTTCAGGAAAGTAGAAAATCACGAAGAAAAGAAAATTCATCTGGTAAAGAACAAGATGATGATTTGTAAGTTACTTTCTTTCTTATTTTGGCTGTACAAAATCAAAGTACATATTGCTTATTGTACTCCTGTTTTTGTAGACATAGCCACAGTGAGCATGGAGGTTCGCATAAAAGGTCCCGTCACTGATCTTCATATCTCTAATTTGGCTAGAATTGCTGGCTTGATCGAATTGTTAGTCATCGAGACTATGGAATCATAGGCAGGAGTCTCACTAGTATTGTTTACGGACCATAAATTTTAATATTCATGGGCCTCTTGTTCTGGTTGTAAAATATTTTTGTACTTAATGGACCCACAGTACATGATCTTAGGATTAGAGAAGACTTGTACAGGAATTAGGATTTGATAAACTGCTGAAATACTTCATTCATTCCCCCGGCCAAATTTTCGGGGGAGGGTTGGGGGTAGGTTTTGGAGACATTATGTGTAGTATAATATGTATACATCATTGAATTTGTTGACAAACAATTGTTTTGTTAGTTCATGTGAGTGTTGGGTTTCATTCGTTGTCACGTGATTCATTAATTTACTTATATATATATTACGAATCATGAATTTAAAAAAATTAGTTGACAAATTATGTTACAATGGTTTCCTTATAGCTAGTCAGATTAATGATAATTGCTTGTTAATTTTAATGGTCAAAAATGTTTCAACATGTAAACTTTGTATCAACGAATAATCTTAGTAGTAAGGATATATTATTGCCTTGTGATGTGATCTGTTAGTGTGAACTCTAAAGCATAACTTTCGTTGTTGGTGTAGCGATGATCGTCGTGTACTGTTGGCAATGGCAATCTACCCTTGCTACCAAAGTCCATCTCAATTTTACATCCATTTCTTCCATGAAAAGCTAAATGTGTTTCAGCTTTTAATATGGAGTTACTTTTATTTATGTTTTTATGCTTTTATTTTTGTTTTCAAAGACATTTAGTATTGTTGCATGTTTTAAATTGATTTGGATTGTAATGTTTAAACTTAAATATTTTTAGTTGATCAGAAGTTATAAGTCTTAGACAAAAAATGTATTTAGTCATATTTAGCTATATTACAAGACGTTCAAAATAAATCCATGAAAAACAATTTGATTCGAATTTGATGAAAAGAAGTTAAAATCTGATTATTTAGTCTTACTCCAAGTCGAAATCTGATGGAGTAATATCTTATAAAATGACAATCCTCTTCGACTCCTACTTGGAGTAATATCTTATAAAATGACAATCCTCTTCGACTCCTACTTCAATACAATTCGACATTCGACTCCTATTTCAATACAATCCGACATTCGACTCCAACTTTGGTTAAAGGTTTACAACTTTAGTTTATTTTAGACAAATATGTATTTTTAGGATTTATAAAGACAAATATGTGGTAATTTTAAACTTTCAGCTTTTCCACGTCGTAGACGAACATTTTTTTAATTCACGTGGTAATCTTGACCTTCTAACATTTCCACGTGATATACAAAAGAGAACTTTTTTTGTCAATATTGTGCTACTCTAACCTAATGTAATGAAATTTTTTTCAAAAAACAAACGTCATGAATAATCACCCTAATTAACCACATATTTCAGTATCCAATCAAAATAAGTACTTGACCAGAAACAAAAAATTTGGAAGTTTAAGATTATCCGTGGATTTAAAAATTACTTGTGGAAAAAGAATTCAATGCAACAATTGCAAAATTGCAATTTCACTATCTAGTGTAGTCTTAGAGTAGTTAAAAAGACATGGTCCATCATAATCACAGAGAAGAGCGAAAGCGCAGGCGCTAATAGGAAAGGAAGACAAGATGAATGCAGAAGAAGTGATATCTAAACTCAAAGATGATGGCGATTTCGACCGCCTCCGTCTCAAAATCGTCCGTCAGCTCAAGCAAAACGTATTCTTTTTTCTCTCCCTTCCTTCTTCAATTTTTTATTTATTTGTTCGTTGATATATTATGTTCTATATAATAATATGATTATGATCGGAGTATTTTTATTGCTGTATAGTCTATTGCATATTACGTAATCATAGTTGATTTGAGCCATTGTTGAAGCTTTGTGGCAATAATGCTGATTTATTCGGGTTTTGATCTAGTACAGATGTTCAATTCTATACTTATGTTAAACCCCAATGCTTTTGAAAGAAGTAATCGATAGAATGAAGCTATCATTGGTTATGTTTTTGATTTTTTCAGTTTATCACTTTGTTAATTGTTGGACTTTAATTTTCCTTCTAGTAACATGTCGTTGAGGAAATTTTGATACCCATTTGTTAGAATTAGATTTGTTGTTATCAGTAACTGTTATTCGCCCAAGAAATTGATTGAACTGATAAACAATAGATAAGTAATTTAGGGTTTTCACGAACTTCTGGATTTCATACTTAATCTCATATGTACATTGTGAGCACATAGATATAACATAATTATAAAAAAGAATATCCTAATATTGAGGATAATAACTAACTTTTCTCTTAAGACTTGTTCTACTTTCGTACACTCTCAAGTTAAGTGGTAGGATTTTGAATATCCATCTTACACAAATTCTTCAAATACTTCAAAAATGCCTTCATTCATGGGGAATTATTCCTTGTTTTGATCTTAGCACCTCAATACCATGGAAGTATTTGAGGTTTTTAAGATCTTTCATTTCAAACTCCTGAAACAACTTTCTCTTTAATGCCTATATCTCATCTGTATCATTTTTTGTAATAATCATATTATCTACAAAGATTATCAAGCAAGTGACTTGATTATTACATTTCTTTAAAAATCATGTGTGATCAGAGTTGCTTTTGTCTGTATCTATATCTCTTATTACCTATGGTAAATCTTTCAAACTTGGCTTTGGGAGATTGTTTCAGCCCCATACATAACTTTCTTAAGCTTACAACCTTCTCCATTTTTAAAATTTTAAGACAAACTTAGTGGTATGCATACACATCTTCTTCAATTTCCCCATGAATGAAGGCATTTTTGTCATTATGGTGAATAGGCTAATCTTGATTAGCAGAAAATAATAAGAAAACTTGTTGGAGAAGTTGTAACTTGTAAGACTTGCTCCATTGGAATTAATTGTTAGTTTTGTTCTTGGTTGGTTTCTATTGCTTTGATTTCTGTGAAAATATCGCCAACCATTTTTTTTATTTGGTAAGTTTTCAGGGTAAATGATGAGGCTTAAAGAACGTGTTTCTGGTTTTTAAGAAAAAATCAATTAGAAACCTTAAGGCTCTGATACTATGATAAAACAATGAACAAGTATTTAGGGTTTTTAAGAACTTCTATATTTCATTCATAATCTCATATGTACAATGTGAGCTCGTATATATATAACAAAAATAGAATATCCTAATCTTATGGATCTAAGAAAACTAAATAATGACTAATTAAAAAAATAACTAATTTCTCTTAAGAGTTATTCTACTTTCCTACATTAACTTGGTTAAGTTTTGGACTCATAGAGTAAGGGAGGAAGAGTTTGATTTTCAAATCTTTGTCTTGCCTGAATTGAGGTAAGCTTGGGAATCTCCATACATATGCACATGGGGAGACAAAGATGTGTTATCTAGAAGATGAATCATTGTGAAGAAGAGTGTGCAAAAGAGTTTTCTTGCTATATCGATACAAGTATAGGGAGTTGGAACATTTTGGCATTGGTATGAAGCTTTTTGGAAAAGCTTTGAACGAGTAGTGGGTCGCTTTCTGAGGCTGTTCGTATGAGTAGTGGAGCGCTCGAACGAGCATCCCAACTCTGCTTCATTTACGAGTTTCTGCCAGGTTCTAAGTTGTTGCCCCTTGTTTTCTTTGCCTATAAATAGTCACTCTTTGTGTGTTTAGGAGTTAGGACTAGATTCAATGTTCCTATTGTGCTTCCCTTGCTTTTGTATATCTCTTTCCTACTCTCATCAGTTGCTCTACCATTGTAATACCTACAAATTTCTGAGCTTCAAGCTTTTGTTCTTTAAACATATGAATCAAACACTAGCCCCTAGTGAGGATGTAACAAATTTTGGTGAGCTTCGTAAATTTGTTGTTGTTTGTTTAGTTTGTTTAATGTTTATTGCTTATTTCATTCTAGTTACTTGCACTATTATTGTTTGCATCACACACCACATTCCTCAATGTTCCTACAGTGATTGCATTGCTTCCGCTTGGTTTATGGATATTTCTTTGGCTTCTGATATTTGGTCATTACAGGAAACCTTGCGGAACAATATCATTTCTGCAGTTAAGCAGTCTGCAGCACTGAATCGTCCTGGTGCAGAAAATATGATACCTAGGCAGCTTTGTGATGCAATTCATGATGAGATTCGGTTAGTTTCAACTTCCGCTATGTTATTATTGCATTAAATAGGATATATTCCCCTTGTATTTTTGATTTTGCTATAGTTTTCATTTTGGATCATTCAATTTATTGTTACATTTCTACTTTTGGCTTTGGTCCCACATTCTTACTCCGAATCTCATCCACGAATTAATTCTCTTATTTCATCTCATCCACAACTAATTCTCTATTTTCATCTCATCTAGATATTTCTTGCATTAACTTGTGTTTTGTCTCATTCTCTCGTTATAACTTAATAAAATGACTATTTCTAGTTTGTACTTCCTCGTACTTAGGGATGGAAGCCGAGTAAAATTACATAGGTTTCGCACCGCATCCGCCCCAGTTGGAGCAGACATGGGTATGAATTTGGTGGGTAATAGGTGGATATAAGTATGAAATGTCTTAGTCGTCATGAGTAGTGGGTAGTTGATGGGTATAAGGTCTTAGCCACCTCGCCCCATACCCGGTCACACCAAAGCTACAATTTACTACTTTTTATCAATTTTTTATCTTTTTATTAAAAACTATTGACAAAAATTAGATTGTGTGGTTCAAATAAAATTAGATATACAATTAAATTTATAAGGAATTACGTATGTATGGAGCACATATAATGAGGACATGGAGTATGAAAATTTAAGGTGAGGGAGGGCATAGCGTATACCAAGTTGGCCATAGTCGGTGGGGATGGATTTGAATGCTTACCTCGGTCATGGGTGGTAATTAGGTGATGGGTATGCGTATGGGGAGGGACATAGCGTACCAACTTGCCCATTTTGAGCTACCAACTGGGACAAGTTGGATGCATTTTTGTCATACTCCAAAGAACTATATACGAATAAATCTTATAATGATCCACACACGTGGCAAACTTTTTTGTCACAACTCACCAAATTACTTTTCTTGGTACTTTATCATACACCTCATTCAATAAAATAAGAGGTTCTTTTTTCCTTACCGTGCAATTACCCTTTGTTTCAGCATGAGATGTATAGCTTTCAAGGTAGATCGTCGTAACATAAAATAAAAATTGGTTTTCTAAAATGCTCGTATACATTCTCAGATGATGTTCTATAACCCTTTTTTATAGTTTCAGTGTGTGGCTAATAAGCTTAATTGCTCGGTAGTTGCATCCCCTTTGTTTTTGAAGATAGGAATATAGTGCTTATTTGCTGGTCTTTCTTTCAGTATCTTGTTTCTTCTCGATATCTTGTAAAAGAGGTTTGTGAATTCAATCCCTTGTTCCCTAAACATATCCAAGACTCAAATGTAATACATTTTCTTCTAAGATTCCTTTACCTCTAATTTGTTTATCCATCTCATAAGCTGTGCTTTCTTTCACCCGTTCCATCAAGGTGTCTCATGTCACCACCCTTGACATCATTTAACAAATCGTTAAAGTACTTTTTTCATCAATCCTTGATCTTTTCATTTTGTACATGAATATTATGTGATTTATTATAAACACAATTCACCCTTCTAAAATCCTCTTTAACTAGCCTCAAAGATAATTCATGCATGTGTAAGTATGAGCTGATTCCGACTTACCTGGCTGATCCTGCTCAGCAACCTTTGAAAAAAATGATTTGAGCAAAATACAATAGCCAGTAAAATAGGTTGAGCTGAATCTAGCCTACCAACATTATTTTCCACCAACCCATTTTATTTTGTGTTCTTATGTATTTCCTAGACTTAACACCATAAATCAGATTATCCCACAAGCCGTTCCACTTGCTTGATTAAGTACAATGCATGGCACTGATTATTCTCTGTGAGCGAAGCCTTAGAAGCTTTAGTTTGCAATGAATCTCAGATCCTTTTGAGCAACGCATAGTCCAATTTTTTTGATCTTGATTACAAATGAAGTTGACCACATCAGGTGGCATGTGATTGTTGGACATAGAATTGATGTTCCGGCAGTGGAAACCATCGTGATGTTTTTCCACAGTACGGATAAATTTTCAATTTTTAACAAAGACACCATGTTCTTCTTTTTCTACTTTCACTGAGACATAGAAAGAAGCAGCTACTACAGACAGATACTAAAATGGTCAAGTACAGTCAGATTGATCATGTTGTCATTTGGTATTCTATTTAACTATTCTTTGGTTTACTCTATATTTCTTCATGTCAGCCTGATTATGTGCTTGAGCTCTTTGGTGCTTATTTTTTTGATTGGTTTGCTTGGAGAGTTGATGCAGCAGTTAGTAAATATTAGAACTAAGAATTGCATCATTATTCTGTTACTCTGTGGTCTGTACTTTTCATGGCTTACCTTCTGAGCTGTAACTATGACATACCAAATTATGAAATACTAGTCTAAATTGTATCTTTAAAACAGTGAAAACGTAATGAATCAAATTTCAGAAGGTTTATGGGAGATTATTCGATCTGGGGACAGCATGAAAACTGAAATAAGAGAGACAGTGCAGTCAGTCTATGATAAACTACTGAATCCTCATCGAAAAATCGAGACTGAATCAGCTTCTTCCTCGGGTCAAGCGTCAGGAAAGGAACAAATTGAATCAAGTGGTTCTGTCAAAGCTTCTGGAGACTATAATGGTACAATGTCTGATGGAAATCATATAGATTCTCGAGGTTGCTTTCAGCACAATCATACAGTAGCAAACAATCACAATTCAGAATCTGAAACACAACAGTCTCATCCTAGTAATAAGTCTGAAGAACTTACGAGAGGACCTCGTAACGATGTTGATCCATCACCAAAGAAAGATGGTTCTAGTCCTCCTCCTAGTTTTTCATCATCTGGAAAGCACAAGCGAGCTTCTGATGCCGATGATGAGGATCTTGATATTCCGCCTGGATTTGGTTGATCGGTCTGGTGTGGTTCTCTTTCAACACTGGCTAATTTGAGATGATTTGTTAATGAAGCATTTTTGTTACAGAAACTTCTTGTAAAGTCTACCTTTATTGTTAAATGCTGTTGTAGAATTAATAGAGAAATTGTAGTTCTCTAGGGTAGACATCAATATTGTAACAATCTTTTTATTTAATCTAAGCTTGTTCATTTTCCACTATTTATGTGCTAATAGTACTACCACAGCCTGGGCTATAAGACAAAAGTCAAACAAATAGAGAAAGGGCATAATTCTTCCTATTTTCATTAATGCAAGATATTAGCAAAAAATTCTCACCAACATCGATTAATCTGCTAGAAATAAACTCATTTATTATTTATTTTTTGATAATCTATCTATTTAATATAATTGCTAAAAATAAATTTAGTTATTGTTTATTCTTAATTATTTGACTTACAAAGAGGCTTATAAACGAACGATGAGTGTTTATTTTCAACAATAATACTCAATATGTGGATTTATTTAAAATTAAACATTTTTTTTTCATCGAATTGAGGTAAAGTTGATTTATTATTAATAAATTTCACCTTTTTAAAATAAAGGATTAACAAAGTAATAAAATTAATATTGTGTTTAGGAATATTAATTTTTCAATATATATTTTATGATGAAATGTGATAAATATATAATTTTCTTAAAAAGAATTAGAGATATGTTGTCTTAGAATGAAAATATTGAATTAAATAAAACTAAACTAAACTGATATAAAATAGCAAATTAACATACATCTAAAAAGTGATACTTGAAATAAGATGAAAAAAATCAAAAGCAGCTAAAATTAAGTTAAAAAATAGGAATTCATTCGAGCTAAAATTATGTGTTCAATTCATTTAACCTTTTTTGCCGTAATTTAAAAAAAAATTGTTGAAAAATTAAAAATATGCATATCAATAAGTCTTATATGCGATCATCTCATTCTGAAACTAGTATATTTCTATCTTTTGAAGATTAAAAATAATAAATTTAAATTAAATAGTGATTAATGCAAAAAAAAAAAACATTCCAAAAGTAAGTAAAATCATCACTTTAAAAGTATTATCACAGTGATTTTAGAATTTGCGTTGTATAATTGACCATGAGAAAATCAAAATTATACTAAAATGATGATATTGAGGTCAATTGCCACAACTACCACCGCCATTGCAGCCACAGCTCTGCCTGCTGCTTACATCGCTTCTTCCCTTTCTTCTTCTTCTTCTTCTTCTTCTCCTTCTCCGATCTTCAAACCTTTCGACTTTCGCTTTCTCTTTCCTCAATCAATTCTGAGTTCCGGCGTTGGTACTAGATTGGGACTTGCCAAGAATTTTATCTCTCCACCTTCTGCTCTTCAAATGGAGGATGCCAAATCTTCTCATGTTTGTCTTTCTCTTTTCCTTCTCTTTAATTTTTGATTTTTGTTAGAGCTGTTAGACTGAAATTGATTATTGCTTGCTTTGCAGGAAAATATGAATTTGCCGGACTTAATGGTAAGTTTTCCAATCTGTTTTCTCTCCTTTTTTGTGTTGGTTTTGTGTAATACTACGATATGCCGAATTAGGAATTATAGAAACAATTAAAGCTTATATTGTAATACTTTAGGGATCTTAGAAATAAGTAATACTTGCTGTTTTGAATGAAAATATCTTATCCAAGTAGTAGCAAGTGATTAAAAGTATTCTGGAGGATGGATTATTGTGCATCGTTTCACTTAAATCACTATTATGTGTTAATACTTTTCTTATTTGCTATAACACTAAGCATATGCTAATTTATGCGTTTGCTTGCTTAATTTTGTATATGAAATGTTCTATTGTCCTTCTTCCTATTCATAAAATGTAATGAAATGAAAGCTATAAATGAGCTTTACAAATGAAAACAACAATAAGAATCAATTGAAGAAGAACACAAGATGTATGAGTTATCTTGAATACCTTCCTCAACAATTGTTAATTTATATCTGATTCAACAATATAATATAAATAACCTTTCCAAACTTGAGAATAATCTCTCAAGATAACTATCACCTAACAATAGAGATCTAACAATACTGATACAAAGATTAAAACTCTCTTGGTAAACACCCTAGTCTCTCACTTGTATATTGGCCCTCACCACAATGTTCTGTGTTAATTCTAGGAATGTATGTGCCTTTTATATAGAGGTATACTACACTCTAGAATCACGCATGACAATAAACTCAGAAATAATGCCCCCTTCAATCCCCAAAACGTAAATAGAAACTTATGGTTGGACTCTTGGCATGCCGCTTGTTCGAGCCAATGGCTTGCTCGTTCAAGGGCCTTACCTTAATCTACTGCCTGCTGATTTCTAATCTGCTCGAATGAGCCTTCATGGGGCTTGAACGAGCAGACTCTTCTGTTTGCTATTTGCGTGTTGCCTTGTTCGAGCAACTACTCTACCATGCCTTGCCTCGTTCAAGGCGTGGTCTAGCATCCTTAGCCAAGCCTCATGCGCCCGCACATCGACCACTTCATGTATCGACCCAAACCTCAATTCACCATAACTCGACACAACCATATTCTCCTTCTCCAAAGTACACGATAGAGCATGTTCGATTATGTGTTCAAATCTATTGTTATTTTCAAGAGTTTTAGTACTTGCATTAACATATGACTATGAGATTGACAACTAGGCAACTTTGATATCAATGTAGGGTGGGGAGGGGGGGGAAGGAGGGGAGTTTGGGGAGAGCTATTTCCATGTTTGGATGAAGCAGAAAAAGAGGGAAGGGATAGGGATGGTTTTCAATTCTCTTTTTTTCCTTCCAAGTCTGTTAATATTCAAGAAAAAAGGGGACATTTCCCTCCATTTTCTCCTCTTTCCCTCCCTCTCACCCTCATCCCGTTCTTTCCAAATGAGGAAAAATACATCTCCCCTTAGCTTCTCTTCTTTTCACTGTTTCTTTATTCAAATAGCAATGTCTCGCGTGATTTATCTGCAGCTTTGGCTGTGTGGGGTTCTTGTTGAGACTTCTTAACTATGATGCTTTGTGTTAATCTTTTATTTTCCATATTGGTGGTGGAAGTATCAAAGATATGCACTTTAGGTATATTTTCCTGGTTATATTTCTTCATGTAGCTATAAATCTTTTATAATTGCCAAAAATGTTTGGCACTAGGATATGAGTTTAATCTCATTATAGGAATTCTGTGGAGCATTGAGGTTGAACTTTTTATATGAAGGCTGTGTACTTGACACCTTGTAGTTTTGGATGCTCAAACAATATTTTCATGATTTTTAATTGGAAGTTAATAAATTTGTGGGTCTAATAGTAAAGCCGTGGTGATCCATAGACCTAATAACCTTAGCTTTGGCTGAAATTATTGGATTTTTAGTCCTTAAAATAGTTATTGTTTGTTATGATGTGATCCAATTTTGAATTAAAACAGACAGAGTTCATGGTGGATATGAAGTGTGAAGACTGTGTTAGTGCTGTCAAGAGTAAACTAGAGAGTTTGGAAGGTATATGTTAATCTGACTTTAACTACTAGCGCACATAAAACATGTTTGAATTTCAATATTATTTGATTGCACATTCTTTTGTCTTACATTTACTAGGTATTAAGAGTGTTGATGTAGACTTGAGCAATCAAGTTGTTAGAATTCTTGGTTCTTCACCTGTGAAAACCATGGAAAATGCTTTGGAGAAAACCGGCCGTAAAGCTCGATTGATTGGTCAAGGTTTACCTGAAGGTGGGTAATTCTGGATTATTTAATTTGATTGATAAATATGTCTCACCTTTGAAGATGATGATTTTAGCGTGAACTCGCAGTCATTGTATGCCAATCCAATAATTCACTTTTATATTAAGTTTGTCTTCATTATGTGCCAATCCTATAACTCACTTTGATGTGAAGTTTACTTTACAGTTTATGTATTTAATGTGTTACAGTCACCTATCTGCTTCATCAAACTATAATTATGTGTCTTGAATTGGTCTATGACTCTATTAAACTTATGAGAGTCATTGGTTTCTCTCAATGTGAGATGTTAAAATACTAAATTATAAGTTTGTTTGAAAACTGCCTCCTTGTTGGACGAGAGGAGTGGGGTGGCTGTATTTTTTTTTTTTTTTAAGTTAAGAGACGAGTCTCTCGACCATATGTTAGCTAATCTTGCATCATTTTGGCAGATTTCCTTGTTTCTGCAGCTGTCGCTGAATTTAAAGGCCCAGATATCTTCGGAGTAGTTCGTCTAGCCCAGACACATATGGAGTTGGCTAGAATCGAGGCAAATTTCAGTGGGTTGCGTCCGGGGAAGCATGGCTGGTCAATAAATGAGTTTGGTGATCTTACTAGAGGTCCAGCTAGTACAGGGAAGGTTTACAATCCACCCATTGAAGGAAGTGGAACTGAGGCATGTTAGTCTATGCATGTCTTGCATGTATACATACTCTAGATGTTTTTTCCTTGCATGCATACAATCTGGCAATTCAAAGAACTATAATGGTAGATTTCTGGGAGCTACCTTCCGACATCCAGTATCATACAAAACCTATTATGAAAACTGATTGTAGTTTAACAGGGATAATATGTAGAGGGAGTTCCTCGATGGTAGTAGTTATTTGTTGTGAAGGGAAATCGTGCTGATAAAAGTTTATGTTATTTGTTTATTATTTGAAATGACAAGCATGATTTTTATTCCCCAGGCCCTGGGTGATCTGGGAACACTAGAAGTTGATGAGAAAGGCGAAAGTTACTATTCAGGAACCAAGAAGATGTTGAGGATTGTTGATTTAATCGGCCGGTCCATTGTTCTATATTCATCAGAGGACAAGTCTGATCCTGGCCTTGCAGCTGCAGTGATCGCTAGGAGTGCAGGAGTAGGTGAGAACTATAAGAAGCTTTGCACATGCGACGGAACTACCATATGGGAAGCAAAACCTGATTTTGTAAGCAAAGTCTAATTAAAAATTGCTGTGAGAGACGGTCTCTCCGGGAGACGTATTAGATATATGAGCTAAATAGCCCAATTAATACAAATTAAAGAGAAAAATAAGAATGTGGGCCTTTTGTTTTGAGGTCGTCTCTTTGAGAGACGATCTCTCACAAGAGTAGCTGCTAATTACAAAGGAGAGAATTTGACATAGGAATTACAGATTTTGGTTATTTATTGGATTTCATCGAAAGAGATTAATAATATAGAAGCAATCCCTTTACAATTTTGTTCCGTTTTACGATGAATCTTGTGTTGTCCGGTTTTCAATTATAATGGTTTATAGTACATTTTTTTTTGAAGTTGCACAAATTTGACACCCACAAATTTTACACTAATGGGAGTCACTTAATAGTATTGCATAACGAAATATTGTTGTATTGTCCGAATAGTTATCTATTATTGGGTAAGTACATTCGCCAATAATGGAGCATACTTTATCTTTCTATAAGGCGACTAATTCATATTGTTGAAATGATGAGTATGGGCAGAAATTTGAATTCATCTGGCGATAGAAAATGTTTATCGGAAGGAATTTGTCATCAAATACTATTTGGTGCCTATTAGGAACATTTTGTAGCTTTGATCTTCTTTTGAATACGGCTCGTTTAGACCCTTTTATAATTTCTTAATGCTTACAAGTTACAATATAGCTTAAATTTGATAAATTCTCGGCCAACCCAAGACCTTGATTTGGCGTTGAAATAAAGCTCGACTTGAAGTTTCAAGCCTATGCTCTATTTCAAAGTGTATAAAATTTTAGAAACTGGAAGAAAAACAAAAGTTATCCCATCTTGTTGATATTGTTAGTTTAAATGAAAGACTTTTTAATTACACTTTCTATCTCTCTAAATTTTACTTTTAACAGTGATATTTATAACATATCACTATTAATACTAAACTCAAAATGATAGATACATATAAAGTTAAAATCTAATGGGTTTCCTCTAACCTTAAAGATTAAATCTACCCAACTTTGAAATATATAAATGATAAATGTTGATGAGTAATGACATCAAAACATAGATATAGGGATATAAAAATGGGGGCGGGTGTGTTATGCCCTTCTTACCATGCCCACTTAAAATTTTCATATCCATCACCTATTCACCATCCACGCGAGTCTTAATCTCAAAAGATTGAGATCGACTACATGAACTAATTTATCAGCTTCAATGGTTGTTCGCATGGACTCTTCTTCGCCCTTTATTTCGATTTCCTATCATCTCAATTCGTAAGTCTTGGTCATTTATATCTTTTTCCACTTATGCCTTTTAAGTCATCTTCGGTCTTTCTCGCCGTCTTTTTATGTCTCGTGTGCTCCAACTTTCTAATTTCATTACCGGTTCGCTAGTATCTTTGTACATGCACAAACCATCTTAAACGATTCTCTTTCATCTTTCCCTCAATATTTGCAAAACCATTTATTAAATCTTTGTTTCAAATCCCTCAAAATATGCCTACTCATCCATAAAAGCATTCGCGTTTCTCTACTCCTATTTTATATCTTCAATTCAAATCATTACACTAAAGTACTCCATTACTTGTTTCATACAATTTTTGGTTCTTTGATATGGATTTACATCTCCTCATACGTATCTCTATTATATTTCCCATAACTTCATCGTATGACTCATAGGTTTTATCCTTAATAGTTAGAACAATCTTGGACGTCTCTATTGTTCTTATAAATAGGCACTATAATATTTTTTTCTCTAGTCCTGGAGATCTTATTTGTCTCTTAAATCTTGTTGAAAAGATTAGTTAGCCAAGTCATTTCAATTGTTCTTAGACATCTCCATACCTCAATAAGTAAACCATCTAGTTTCAACCGCCTTCTACAAAATTTATTTTCTCCAAAGCACCACACACATTTGATTTTTGTCAATAATTTTTAATAAAAATATACAAAGTTGATTATAAAGTAGTATATTGAAGATATAGGATGGGCATGTATGGGTCGAGTCAAATAGGCATGCGGCTAGGCAGGTAGACATGATACAGAGCAAGTGGATATGAGACAAGTAAAACTTGATACCTACGACTCAATACCCATATCGAGTAAGACTTTTATGCATGTAATAACACATTATCCACCAAATTTATACCAATAATACAATATAAAACCTCTATAATTTCACCTGAATATCATCCTTGGACACAAATAAATATGAAAACGATTAGTGCCGTATTACATACAAGAGTATTGCAAAGCGCCGTTATAGAGAATCGAAAGAGTTAGACCCTTCTTCTTTGCTCTAGAACTCCTAATTTAACTCCATAAACTCTCTTTCCATATTCTCCCTTTTCTTCACAATCACTCCATTTTCCTACTCAAATTCTTTGCAGAGGCATCTCTTCAATTGAAACCAGAAGAACCCTAAAATAATTTATCTGCTATTCTATTTCCGCAAACTCAAAATAACTTACAAATTCAAATCAAAATAAAAATGGAGGGAAGCAAGGACCAAATTGTCGATGTAGGATCAGTTGTTGAAGCTCTCTCCGCCGAAGATGATGATGTTCCTATTTATGAAGTTGAGAGTCTTTGTATGCGTTGCGGCGAAAATGTATGTCCTGCGCTTCTTTCTTGTTTCAGCTAATTTGCGTTGTTAAATTGTTAAAATTTGATTTTGATTGATATATAGTGATTAGTGAATTAAACTAGCTTCGATTGATTTACTGTTATTCTTTTGATAGGGTACCACAAGGCTAATGCTTACTCAAATTCCTCATTTCAGAAAGGTTTGTCCTTTTTTTGCTAATTGAATTTAATTGGCGTTTGTATTTTCTGGTTCAAAATTTTGCAATTAATTGATTATTTTTTGTTGATGATAGTGATTAATGTAAGAATAAATTTAGAATTGTGGATTGTATTGATTTGTGTTGATGATAGTGAATGGTGTAAGAATAAATTTTGAATTTTGGATTGCATTGACTTTTGTTGATGTTTCAGTGCACTTCTTGTTTTGGCATTGCAATTTGCATGGCATATTTGAATTTAAGTTTACATCTCATTTCTCATTGCAGATTTTGTTATCGGCTTTCGATTGCCCACATTGTGGTGAGAGGTAATATCACTTGTAGTTTTTCTTTGCATGCTTATTATGGCTGTAGATTATTCACCTTGATTAGAGAAAACGCTTGAAAATTTAGAATTATGGTTGTCTTAATCCCCCTCCCCCCCCGTGGGTAAATTACACTAGTAATTCTCAAAAGATTGTGTTGATTCATGCTTTTTGGCGCAACAATAGTTTTAAGTGATCATGGTGGTCATTCTTCCAAAAACTAGCTTGTCATTAGTGTCTCCCAATTATTTTTTTGGAGGACTTTTGGACCTTTGGGATGATTTTTATTGGAAAGGAATTATATTGATAAAATAAAATTTTTCAGCATTTTAGACTCATTGATTTCATTTTCATTTTATTTTTAGTAAATGTAATTAGTGAGAAGTGTGATTTGAAAAATACGAAATTATGATTCCTTTCCCCGTGGCAGGAACAATGAGGTTCAGTTCGCGGGTGAGTTACAGCCACGAGGATGTTGCTACACTCTAAAGTTTCCTGCTGGAGATACAAAGGTCTATACATGCCTGTAATAAATTTGTACTTGAATAGTGTTGCTTAATGTTAGTTTCTCAAAAAACCAGTTTTTATGAGTCCAAAGATGTATTTATATAAACATTATCCCATCTCTACAATTTTATGTTTCATAAGCTGGTCTCACAGTTTCTGATTGCAGATGCTAAATCGACAAGTTGTGAAATCTGAATCTACTACAATAAAGGTACTTTCTTTGAAATGCATTTAGCTTTTTCTGACTGCAGCGCAAGTCTTGTGGCTTATTAGCTTTTGATTTTATTGTTCTTAGCTTACACAATTTTTATCTTACACATATTACATATATTTACAGTGTTGATGCTTCTGTATCTTGATCTTTATTTCATTAACTGATATTAGATGGTCATCCTCGTAAATGTAATGCCATTTTTAGTAATCTGACGAGTTAACTTTCTCCTGAAAATTACCATCAATTATACAAGATATCTATTTCTTTAATTGATAAATGATTATTTTGGGTCGTGAATGGTGATCCAAATCTCTGTCTGCCTATGTGCAGCACAACATAACATATTCTCTAAAGACTTTGAAATTTGAAACATCTAGTGACCATTATACCTAGAGATGAACTTCTGGTTGTCAAAATTTCCTATAAGCCTTCCTTCGGCCATATCTCTCTATGAAATGTAGCTAGGTAGCCTAGTTAGTTATATCTATAAATTGTTGACTTTATGCAATTAACATGGTTATGGAGTGAGTGACATACGATGTCCCTTACTGCATGTTTACTGGCTAGTTAAAATAATTGTTTATGTGTTTTTGCCTGATCTTTTCACCATGATTAGCCACTGTTTGGTCATCTTTATGTGGAGTACCCGATTGGTTGTTTTATTCAACTTTCCAATTACTATTGTATCCTTACTTTTGATAGCATTAGAAGTTTACAACAGATTTTACCCTCCTAAATTGAACTGATTGTTCTTTTTGCAGATTCCTGAGCTGGATTTTGAGATTCCTCCAGAAGCTCAGCGTGGAAGCTTGTCTACTGTAAGTGGAGTCCTTATTTATGGACTAAAATGAAATGACTCATTTAATCATGGGTACTTATTTATGTGAAGTTGCATTTGACGTCAGCTACCAAGGGTCAATCGGTATTCGGTAACAACCGCTTTGTTACACATATGGCATAAGGGTAAGGTTGTGTACAATTGACCCTCCCAATCCCCATCCTAGATGGGAGCCACTTGATGGCATTGGGGTAATGAAATGTGGAATGTGTGCAACTAGTTGCTCAAATTCAGTTATTTTTACCTTCAAAATTTGAAAGGAAAAGGCTACAATTTTAAGTAACTCGTAATATATTTTGGAGAAAGACCAAGGGAGGAGCAAAAAGGGAGTAAATGTTTTAATTTCTATGTTGACGTATATCCATGATTTGTTATATTTTGGTTTCAGATTTTTGTAGTTGTTTGCCATTGTTTAAAATCTTTTGAGTTACTTGGGAAATATTCATGTAATTCTACCCTTGTATATTTTTTATCGTGGTTGAAATAAAGTGAAGGCATATTTTCTAATCAAATTGATGAGGAGCTCATAAATTACTGAGAAGATCAATTTGCTAGTCTTGTCAGTAGTTCTGTGATCATGAGCTTGTTACGTGTTCGATGGGGCTCATGATTCTCTTTTCAAGTTTATATGACTGTTGTAAACAGATCTTTATTCCTCACTCTACCCTTTGTGTTATAATAATTATTTGTTTTTTTAGGTAGAAGGGATATTAACTCGAGCTGCAGAAGGTTTGGAAGCACTTCAAGAAGAACGAAAGGTGTGTGTGCTTGTGCCTTTTGTAATCAAATCATTTCAAGTACTAGGTTGTTAAGATATTCTGAAATCTTTTTTGTGTGAGTAGAAAGTGGACCCTAACACTGCAGAAGCAATAGACCAGTTTCTTTTGAAGCTGAGGGCATGCGCTACTGCAAATTTCTCCTTTACTTTTGTTTTGGATGATCCTGCTGGCAATAGTTTTATTGAGAACCCGTAAGTGCTAATCTTTATGCATCTCTTTTCTCTTTTTAATACATTTATTGAGAGCTAATGAGTAATTATTTTTTATGCATTCACCTTTCCCAATCCTCTTCTATATTCTCTTAATGTTCCAGACAGATGCATGTCGATTTGCTAAGGCTGCACAACTGAATAAAATAAACAAGTTTCTTTTTATTTTTGAACACTTGTTGTCTCGCTGTCAAAATGTTCAAGGGTTTTTTTTTCTTTTTCCCCTAGTTCTAGCCTCCATAGGTATTTTTCCCTTTTATCTTCTTTTATTTGGTACTTGATAGGCACTTTATGTCGGTGTCAGGTTGTTAAAGCTGACATTAGCTTATCTAATGTAGGTATGCTCCATCTCCAGATCCATCACTATCTCTCAAGTTCTATGAGCGAACTCCTGAGCAGCAAGCGGCACTCGGCTATGTTGCTGACACACCTCAGATAGGAGAGTCTGTGGAAGCAGTGACTGGAACAGAAAATCATGCTATTCATCAGATTGCTAGGGAACCGCATGGTGCAGTTGGAGCTAGGGCTGGTCGCCAAGCTATAGCACAAGGAAATACAGCTGAATTTGTTGAAGCTATATGCCGATATACTGCACCAGAAGAGGTACTGTCTCAGTACACAATAAAAGAAACATTATTAATAAATCTGAAGAAGCTAAGCTCTGTGATCTAAGTGCCCCTAGTGATTTTTGGCAGGTGATGACTTTCCCAACAACATGTGGTACTTGTTCAAGTAGATGCGAAACAAGAATGTTTGTTACTAGTATCCTTTAAATATATACTTTATACGTGAGTTCTTTATTTCTATGTAGATTTTTTTTTCTTTTTTCTATAGTTTTTGGGAGATATTTTTTAATGGTAAGAAAAGCTCATATGCATGAAAACACATGGAAAAATAAAAGCAACCAGTTTTATTAATAGTGTAAGTGAATCAGAGTAAAATAGTGTATCTCTTGTGTTCTTGTTGACCTTTACAAAAGAAAGACATTCCATACTTTAAAGAAGTAATCGTCATGGCATCAACTTGTGATGCTTGTGGCTACCGTAATTCTGAGGTATGTATGTATTTCTCCTCTTTGATTTTATGTAGAAGTACTTTTGCAGAATGTTTCTTTATATGCCTTTGCTACAACCCTCATATTATGATGTCCATGCAGTTGAAGCCCGGAGGTAGTATATCTGAGAAAGCAAAGCGAACCACAGTTATTATAAAAAATGTCAAAGATTTGAGCCGTGATGTGATTAAGGTCTGTTTCCATTTCTTGTGGACATTGCACAATCTAATTCTTCGTTTGTTTAGTTGATTTATTTGTTTGAAAATGAGCTGATAGTGTAAGAAACAGGAGCTCTTGGGAAGATTAAGATTTAAGAATGCAACATCCATGTCTTGTGGTGTGCGTTCATAACTAGTTTGTTTCATAGTTTAAAATAACTAGAAGAAATTTTATGCAAGCTCAAAGATGCATTTCAATTTTTTTACCAAAACAACATTAAATTCTTAATCCCTACAAATGAGGTCATCTACATGAACTAGTCCTAATTAATGTGAGAGACTGTTGGAAATAAAGATTTTACTTTCTTTAATCCTATCTAATACTAATATACAACTCAGAATATCAATTCCAATGATTATCCATCTGTATTTTGTTGGAACTATTTTTTATTAAATCATCATATGCTCTTGCAAATTACAATTCTTCATGTTATTCATCATTAATGTTATCCGGGTCATCTTTGGCCTATCTTTTCCTCTTCAAAGTTCCAAGCTTTGATATTTATGTCTTTCTCTTCTAACTCTCACTTTGACCCGTATAATATAGTGTTGGTCGAATGGGACTTTGGTGGAATTTATTTAAACCTTTGTGGCCACCTTGGTTGATTTGTCCATTAATACAATAAAAACATGCACCATGAAACTTCTTTTCTATAGGATATGTGATCTCATCTATTTAAAAAGGACTTTAAGGTGATTATTGCTCTTCCATATGTCCTTGTATTGATTTGGGCTTCTTCATACATATCTTGGACTAAACTGATATACCTACATGACATGCCCTACTCCAATTGTCATGGCCTCAAATAGTTAGTTCCATGGAAGATGGTCTCAACATGAAACCAAATTAGTTTCAGGAAATGTTTGTGCATTTATGCATCCTCTTTGTTGTGTAGATAGCTACTCGAGTTTTTAATTTCCAATCACTTGGCATCTTGCTTGTACTTCATATCTTGGTAAAGAGATTAGTTAACAATTTAATCTCATCCCCCGAAACATATTCCAAGTCTTAGTCACTACCCACAGCTTCATCCGCTCCTTTAAAAGTACCTCTTGTCTGACAAGTCTTCTTCATTAAATGGTTTACTCAAAACTTAGTGGTTTGTGCTCTAAAAATAAACTAAATAAGGCCAAGAAAATTAGTGCACTTTTTGCTAATGAAAGCTTGCTTGAGAAATATATTGCCAAATTTAGCTGTGTTCATAAATTCGCAATCTAGTGATCACCATTTGTTTTGAGTTTGATTGCAATCTAGCGCTAAAATCAAAATAAGAATAATTTATCAAATTTTTGTATGGGCATGTGTTAGACATAATATTAGCGAATTTGTAAGGAAGATAAAATTTAAAGCTCAGGAGTCAGGAAACTTAAAAAAGAGTGTGAGAAAGACCAAATATGACTTGGAAGACGAGAGTGAAAAAGGATATGAAAGATCTAGACTTACAAATTGAGATGGTTGAAAATTGGAATGAATGGTGTAGAAGAATTTGTATAGACAACCAGTGGAACTGATATATTGGTTTGTGTAATCGATCCAATCTTTTGGGTTAACGCTCTTGGATTGTTATTGTTGCTGTTGTGTTATCAAAATTCTGTATGAGAATTTTGTCTACCCTTCATTTTCCTAGCATTAACTCTTGGATCTCCAAAGCTAGGGGCCTCTTCAACGCAAAAATCCAAAAAGGATGGAAGATCAAGACATCAATAAAAACTTCTTTCACTCTACCAAAAAATTAAGAATTCATTTGTATTAAAAAAAAAGACACGAGCCATCTGTTTTTGCCTTAAAACTCAATGCATCATAGAAACCCTAGAAAAATAATTATGTGGTATTAGTAATGTGGACATTATTGTCGAAGGTATTATTGCAATTAAAGCACACTTGATGCCTCTACTTCGGAGGCAAAACATGATTTGCTCTGGTGTGAGACTCAGAATTTGCTGAAGCAACTGCACGAGTTTAACTAAAAGATCAAGCACAAATTAGTTGGTGCGATTTGAAAAATTCTTTAGCTAAATATACAAACTAGTGGTCTCAATAGCAGTAGGAAAGGAAAAGTTGTAAAAATAATTTATAAGAGGAGAACGAGGAGGTTGGTTGCCGATGGGTTATAGTAAAGGGAATGCATATTTCAAAGTCCAATAGAGGGACGGAGATATGAAAGTGGATAGTGGTGAATCCAGATTTCTTTTGTAATTTTAAAGGAGTTGTTGATGGGATTGCCTTTGACAATGAATTTGGGTGTTTAATGGATTGAAGATAAAGAAATAAAGGTGGGAAGAACGAATTGTGAGGGGAAGAAGGGAGTTGATGAGATTGAATGCAATATGAGTATCTTAGTAATTTTTGACCTTTTAGCTACAATTTATTTCTTTTCACTAAATAAGCTCACAGCAATGTATATTCACAAAACTTGAGGTTGCCATAGAACTAGGAAAACTTTGTTTACCATGTAGAAAAGTGAAAATTAGAGGGTTTCCATGTAGTATTTCTCTAGTTTTCAGTAAGAATAAATTTCGCAGATCTTTGATTTAGGGTAGCAAGTATTGTGATTGAAATTCTTCATTATAATATGCTATTTTTTTATATGCAAGAGCACAATGAGCTTCGTATATGATGTTTTGTATTATGTCTTATAACATGTGTGAGGATGATAGGTATAAAAACTGATTGGACGGTCGTATTTGTAACTAAAGAGGATTAGTAGGAGAATTACTATGGTGAGGGGAGTATTAAAACGATCTCTTCAATAACGCAATGCGAATCAATATTATGCAAAAATGGGATGTTTGTTTTGTTCTCTTGTAAAAAATGGTGAGTTGGAGAAGGGTGAACTATATTAAGGAGATGACATTGATTCTGGGAAGTTTCAACTTATGCGGTCAGCTGTTACTCGGACCCTCCATTTTCGCCGGCTCACCGATGTCCGGTACAGATACCAGTGTTGGATACGTTCCCGGTACGTCAAATTGCACAAGGCTACAACTCCATTTTGCAAACCCAATTGTCATTCTCACATTTGCCATTGAAGCTTGTGAAGAAGATGAAGGGAGGGAGTACTTGTGAAGAAGATAAAGGGAAAAATACAGAGAAAGAGGAAAATACAATTAAAAGAGAGAAGGCGAAAAAAAACTAAAAAAATTGAAAAGAAAAAAAGCTTACATTTGCTTTCATGTTGAAGAAAGAGAAAACGACGCCGTGAATTCTTTCATGAATTTTAGAATTTACTTTTTTTTCCAACTTTTTTTCTTCCTCTTACTCTTGATGGGTTATCGATTTGAAGCTCTTGATGGGTTATCGATTTGAAGCAAGGGAGGTCAAGGGAAAAGGTGGTTGAGAGAAAGTGTGTGGCTTGGAAGTGGGGTTTTGTGAATACTTTCTTGAGAGGGGAACAATTGCCAGTAGTGGTGAATGAATGGAAGAGATAGAAGATAGATACATATAATCAATAGAAGGGGAATGAAGGATTGACCTTTTAATTTGAAAAGAAACTTATCAGCTTTGAAAGTTTTTGGATTGGTGGATTGTTTAGGAGAACAAATGGGATTGTTTAAAGTAAAACAATAGTTGGAATCAGAAATAATCATCATTAGCCAGCTTACTACTAAAAGAGCAGTGAAGTGTTTAAAAAACGAGTCTAACTCAAATGGTCTCTTGCCTTTTGTTTTTCTCTATCTTTTGACATTCATTCCTTTTTTTTGGTTGATTTTTGGAGCTCGGTTCAGATTACATGTTTTATATGTTGCAGAGCATAATTGCTACATATGCTCCAAAGCACAATTACTACATTTTCAGATTTATGTACTTCATATGAGAATTTTACCACCTTTTTTACTCTCGTGAACAGTCAGATAGTGCTAGCGTTAAGATTCCAGAAATCGATTTGGAGCTTGCCAGTGGAACATTGGGAGGAATGGTCACAACTATTGAAGGTCTGGTGACTAAAATTTGTGAAAGTAAGTACTCTTCTATCACTACTTGGTGCTTTTAGTTGCCGTCACTGTGTCTTATAAATTGCTATATTTCTCTAAAGGAAACCTTACTGGTGGTACTAACCACTCCCAGGAACCTTAGCAGTTAGTTGCTTGTCACTGGTGCATACTAGTTTCACACTTTTGCTTACTAAGTTGCTGCACATAGGCGAGGTGTTTGAAGTTCCATTGTGTCTTTTAGAGCAAAATTGTGGATGTTCATTAGCAGTCGTGATGTCGCAGATGCGGCATCTCTCGGTATCACGACTCATTTTGTGGACATTGCAATGTGAAATGTTAAATTGAAATTTTTTTTTATTATGATTCAAGTTTTCTAAAAAATATATATAAAAATTAAATATATTAGACCTTTTTGAACCTAATACACTATAGAAAAGGATAATGGTTTTTAATATGTTAGAATAACAACATATGATGGTTTTACTCCAAGATTTTAAATCACTGGTTACATAACGGGGTTTTGCGGTTTGGTAGGCTCAAAATCCGTTATAAAGAGGCTATTATGTAATGTAACAGCCTCATTTTATTCCATGGGCAGACATGAATTTTCTTGATAAATATGCATGATGCATCTTGAAAGTTAAAAGCTTTTGCTTGATCCTTAATTTGTTCGAAAAAGCTGAGGCTGTTCAAAACAAATTGTGCTGCCAGTTTAGCTTTTAACTTTTTAATATTGAAGATAATTTTGCTAAAATGACATAAAGAATCGGAATGTAATGAAAATTTTTACAAGATATTAATAGTAGCCTGTTGCTTCTCTTTTATATTTTATTAAATGTTGTGGCTTCTTTTAAACATGTGTTTCTTTTATCAACTTGTTACTTTTAGACACCCTTTAACTAGTTGTGTATTTGTGCTGTAACCTATGCTTGTTGAAGTTCGATACACTCTGTTTAGGGTGCATTTATCTTGCTTAATCATCAATATTAAAATATTCCTGTGCAGATCTGGAGAGGTTGCATGGATTTACCGATGGCGACAGTCTTGATGAGGAACAAAAAAAGAAATGGATTGATTTCAAAACAAGATTGAACAAGGTACATTTTATGAGTACTTCTGTAATGTATATGGTTGGCAGTGATGTGAAAGTCTGCAATACTACATGTATCTAATCGGACTTTATACTGCTCTTTTTACAGCTTTTGAGCCTGGAAGAATGCTGGACTTTGATTCTTGATGATGCTCTGGCCAACTCTTTTATTGCGCCAGTTACTGATGACATCAAAGATGATTCTCAGCTCACATGTGAGTTCGTTATGGTCTTTTCTTTTGTGCTGTGACAAATACAGTTCCCTTCAGACGCTATTAATTAAAGACGAGTATGATGCAACTAGTAGAGGCAAACGGAAACTATACATCCTGCTTTATTAATAGTAACTCTGTAACCTTTTAGGCCTGGCTTGGATGGATTGAGTGTAAATATTTAAGGGGGTAATAAAGTCAAACTAATGAAATAAAGGTAAGTAGAGATGTAAATGAAGTAAATGAAATAATTGTGAAAGAGGTAGAATGAGTGTAAACTAAAAAAATGAATAAAAAAGGAGGATGATTTCTCTCATTTGGAGAAAACTATTCCCCCACCCTTCTCTAGGGTAAATTTATACCCAATATGAGGAACTAATTGCTATTTTATCCATTTTCCATTACTTTCTAACCAATTCTTCCACATCTGTAACAATCAAATTCCTTAATCTTCTAACTAACTTTGTTATCCTACTTTGACTTTTATTTACTCCCTTAAATATTTACACTCAATCCAAGTGAGCCCTTAAAGGGAATATCTATGTCCGTTTGCCTCTACTTTACAAGAGCAGAGAAGTATTGATTTGAGACTTTGATTTGAGACTCTTTTATTTTAATGAAGGGCTGTATGTCATGAATCAAATGGACGGGAGATGGGGTAGTCTGCTTAAAATCTCGTATACAAGTCTACTGGTGACTTTTTAGTTTAGCTTTTACGATTGATATTGGCCCCGCTGCTAGTTTTGTTTATTCAAGCAGTGAGGTTTTGTGCTTCTGATGGTACAACTGCATATGATTTGTGACAAGCCACTATGACTTGTTTGATGTCTTCCACCCCCCTTCTCTTCAGCTAAAACATGACACTAGTTCTTTTGAAATCTCATATTTTTTTAGTAGTTTGAACAGGGTGTACGTGAAGCGTACTCAATTGTGGCTAAAAGCTAAGAAAATTTGGTATTTTGATTTGTTTTTGCAGACGAGGAATATGAAAGAACCTGGGAGCAGAATGAGGAATTTGGCCTGAATGATATGGATACATCGTCCGCAGATGCTGCTTACAACAACTAGTTTTGTAATTCCCCTCGTCATTTTGATGAGAAAATTCTGCTGTAACTTAATAGTCTTACTCGAACATTGATATGCTTTTTACTGTAGCCTTTTTCCTGGGTGTTTTACAGATCTTTAGTTGAACTGATGTTTTTTACAACGTCAAGGTGATGTATAATTATATTATATCATACAGCCTATTTTTGCAGGATTGTTAGAATAACAACCTTGCACCTTGATCATCAATCATGATGTAAGGTCAATTTTTCATCATAAATATATCTGATGTGTCCCATCCTTCTAATTCTTCCAGCAAAACATTATCTTTCAAGTAGAGGTAAGTAGCTAATAGTATTCGAAAATTTGAAATAAATGAGTTTTTTTATCTACTTAATTCCAAATATAAGATTCGGGAAAACTTATGTCCCAAAATAAGCTTCCGTACGTCTAACCCTAGCCTCGGCTAAGTCGCTGTTACTAATAGCGAATTAGGGGAAAAAAAAAATTAAAAAGTTGAAAGTCGCTGTTATTAACAGTGACTATCAGGTTTTTAATTTTCCAGACATCTTCTTCCTCAGTTCATTTCGCGATTTTGTTTTTCATTTGCAATCTCCCTAATTTCTCCTTCTTCATTCCAACCTTGTAAGGAACTTTAATCCTTCAACTAAAGTCATCAAATTTCAAGTTTGTACCAGTAATTAGTGTTGTAGTCTTCCTAGATCAACCTAAGGTAATTTTTTTTGTGGTTTTTTTCAATATTCGAAAAATTAGGGTTTGTTGTGTTTTAATCAATTTTCACATTAATGTAGGTTGACAAGCTTGCAATTAAGTAATTCTTCTTGATCTACAGCTAATTGAGGTTCGTTTTTATTATAAATTTTTTCATTTGGTGGTGATTTTAAACTGTATGTCATGTGTAGTGGGCATTTACACTTGAGCTCTACGATTATATCAAATGTAGTTGTTATTTACATTGATCCTCATTTTTAAAAGTTTGTTCCAGAATTTGTTGTTGAATGTAAAATGTATAGTGGTCATATATTTATGAACTTGATGGTGATGTTGATTTTTTATGTGTTGTTGTAGAAATGGCTTCATTTCGTATGACTGTTGTATGCTTTTGGAATGGTTCAATTCGATCAACTAGTAATAATGTTAAGTATGTTGGGGGAAAACGTAAACTGTTTGCATGCAACTCATACATGGATTTGAATGAATTTAAACATTTTATATGCTCTAGGATTGGCATTGACACTACAAGAAGTACTGTTAATTTAAGTTTTAAATACAATCTGAGTGGAGATTTGTTAGCTTTTCCGGTTGAGGATGAGGAGGCTATAGATGCAATGTGGGAGTATTCAAGGTCTACCCCTAGTCCTTCTTTAGAGTTATATGTAGAAAAGGTACCCCTAGGGAACGAAGATGTGAACGTTGTGGAAACAAATGCATTTATGAATATAACTTCTTCTGCCCCTTCTCATACGCCCTTCCCTACCCAAGAAACCGAAAATTCCTTTATTCCATCTTCCTCTTATCCTTGTAATGAACCCAATCAAGTTCAATTTCAAGTCTCAAATGATGTTACTTTTAACTTACAAGATACAAATGAGCCTTGGGATGATGTTAATAGTGAGAGTAATGAATTCGTTGAAGCTCCTTCTGAGGACGATGTGGGTGTTGATGAGGAGGCTCTAGCTAATGACATGACCTTAGGAAACATTCCAACAATCGTTGCTCCTACACCCTATGCACTGGTTCCCCCTCTAGATGAACACTTTGAGGACAACTCTTGGAGGTCTTGGGATTGTGATACAACCTACACCGACGAAGAAGAGTTTCAAAAGGGTATGATGTTTGACAACAAGGATGCCTTGTTGGACGC
The DNA here is from genome assembly GCF_026212465.1 of Amaranthus tricolor. NCBI lineage: Eukaryota > Viridiplantae > Streptophyta > Magnoliopsida > Caryophyllales > Amaranthaceae > Amaranthus > Amaranthus tricolor. The sequence continues at coordinate 10,256,159 of NC_080063.1, read as the reverse complement.
TGTTAGATTGTATCATATTCGTAGGAACGTTGAGTACCGAACTGAGACTTCAAATCAAACCTTGCTCACGTTGAAGTGTAAGAGAGGGTGTGGTAGGAGGCTTAGGGCTAGGAAGAGCTCCTATTCACCGTCATGGGAGATTAACTTATAAAGGGAAGCATGGGGGTTGTGTTTTATGTACTGAAAACGTGTCAGCTGGGCACATTCATTTGACATCTTCCGTGATTAACAATCGTATTAGAAATTGTGTTGCTCAAGACCCATCAATTAAGGTTTCTGTTGTCGTCAAATGGTGAAAGACCAATTCGGTGTCGAAGTGACCTATAAGCGGGCATGGTGTGCTAAACAACAAGCCCTTCTCTCCATCTATGGTACGTGGGAAGATTCTTATCCTCTTCTTCCATGCTTCCTGAAGGCACTGCAAATTTCAAACCCCGGCACCGTAGTTGAGTGGTTCTTTAAGGAAGATAATGATGTCGGTGTGTATGTCCGTCCTAGTATTAGAACTTTCCAACGCGTGTTTTGGGCTTTCCAACCTAGTATTGAGGGATTCAAGTATTGCAAACCCGTTATTGCCATTGACGGAACACATTTGTATGGTAAGTATCGCCATACGTTGTTGGTCAACCGATGAGGAGTGTGGGTCGTGGTGCATTTGCGCCACCACTGCTTCCTCCCCCGCATGTGCCATATGGATCGCGGTGGTCATTTGAAAGACGAACAAGACCCACACTGGATCGGGCGTGGGGTTCTACCGCGATCAACTCGATCTATTACGTGCTGACCAGGTAACAACTTCACCACAACTTGTTTTATAAGTATCACATTGAGTAATTTATTAATCGAATTTTCACGTTTAGTTTCTATGGGACCCTTACCCCGCTGAGGCATACGCTGCATTGCCTCAGCACTCGGGCATATTGTCAGGGGCGTGGAGAGCATCTGTACCTCTGATCTGCTTCGACATAGTCGAAGTGCATCTCCCTGAGCGCGTACTGCGCCAATTTGGGATGGTACAGGGCATCCCGCCTCCATGTGACACAGAAGCGGAGCTCCACCACTCTCGCAAGGGTCGGGAACCCAAGAACTGGCTAGAGGTCAACTGGCGCCATGTCGCTCGTTGGGAGCACAGGCTAGATCTGGTTGCCCAAGGTGCGCCGATCGACGCTGCAGGCGCACCTACTACGGCGGATTACATGCCGTGGTTCCTCTCCATTACTCGACGATGGATGACACCACGAGGTATCTTGGCGGCATCCCAGTACAATCCCACAGCACCGACGATGACGCACTTTGTAAGTATTCTTCAACATTGATTATTGTCCATACAACTTACACTTTAAACATTTCATTAATAATTAAGTCTTACTATCGTAGGAGGCGTCATAAACCGTCACAATTAGACAGGGTACAGGAGGAGGATTAGCATTACAATAGTTTTGTAATTATTGAACATTTGTACATACTCATTTGTAACTGTTGGTCTTTTGTGTGTAAATTGTAACATATATGTAGATGTATATATTTTTACCGTAGTATCACACGTTTATTATGAGTTAATTGATGTTAACTACTCAGACTTTTGGGCGATGAATCATTCCGCGAACAATGCAGCATGAATTTAATCAAAAACAAACATACAATCATATTCAAATAAGGATGTTGCTATCCAACATTCAACACAATTTCAAGCAAGTTCAACAAATCCAAATCCAATTACATACTTCATGCATTAAGTTAAACTAGCGTCCGTAAATAAGAAGGCTTATTTAACTTTCTCATAATTCTTTCAGTCTCTTCTTTCCTATGTGCCATATCATTCATTTGTCTCTTTAGATTAAATACCTCATCTTTAAGCTCTTGTTTTTCCTTCTCAAGCCGTATTATTAATGCCATTTTGTACCCTCCGGAGCAATCCAGCGAAAGTATGTGCATCCCAATCCGTCAGCCAAGTAGAAAGGGCAAGCAACAAATTCACGCCCTGGATCGAAGTCGCTCCAATCAGTATTAATCTCAACTTCATAACCACAATCACAAAGCTCTTCAATACAATGCTCCTTTGACATCTACATAATACATATAATATAGTAACGTTAGTGAACTTTCAAAAATAATATTTACATTTACAATAATAAAACTAACAAAATACCTTATGTTAACTTTAACAATTGATTGAAAAGAAGAAGAATGATGTAGAATGGATAAAATGAAGTATGAGAAATGATGGACCTATTTATACAACAACATTACAACGGCTATTTTCACATTCCTAACGATTATTTTTCTAATTAACAACGGCTAGTTTAGTTTTTAAATTAAAAAAAAATAAAAAATAAAAACCTGATAGTCGCTGTTAGTAACAGCGACTTTCAACTTTTTAATTTTTTTTTATTTCTCTTTATTCGCTGTTAGTAACAGCGACTTATCCGAGGCTAGGCTTGGACGTACGGAAGCTTATTTTGGCGAATCTTATATTTGGAATTAAGTAGATAAATAATCTCATTTATTTCAAATTTTCATAGTATTCCTTGTTAATTTTGTAGTTGGAGTATTTTAAAAAACAGAAAATGAGATGATTAAAGTACAATAAGCATAACAATTGAACTTGTAAGAGATTTTCTCACCAAAATTAAGCTACATTTTCATTATCATCCCCCACTATTTGATATTGACTAGTTAACACACCTAATACATTATACAACCAAATTGAAATGCCCCCTAACAAAATTACCATGATCGTTGACAACTTCAAGGACGAAATTCTCTCAAAATTTATGATCTCCATAGTAGGGCATCAGCCGCTGAAGCTTTTAATGAAGTTATTGTGGTCATGGCAACACGGAGAAGTAAGAAACCTCTCGTAATATGTCTAAACTTCCGACAACAGTCCATCTCTTTTGGCCATTTCATAAAGTGCAATTGCCATTAGAACCTTGGCATCAGCTGTGGAGCGCCAAAGTTGTGCGTATGGAAGTACATGCACTTTTATGAGCTCACCGTGCTCGTGAAGCCCAGTTTTCTTACCCTGCAGTTGCTGAATAGTATCTTTACCCACCTGACTTCGGTACAAAAAGACGCTGAGTTCCTCATCACACCCTCCCTAACAGAAATTCAGACAAAAAACGATCTGGTAAGCAATGCTAAATAGATGACAATTCATTCAAGATATAGCAATTGCTAGAGAGAAGGATATAACCAATACTACATATGTCCTATAGCATTTGCTTCAAGGACAAATATTAAGAGAACCAAGAAAATAGATAAAAATAGATAAAAAGTGTACTCCCTCCATCCTCTTTGATTTGCATTAAAGAGAAAGATGAGTATTTTTTAAAAAGTAGTAATAAATGAAATGAAATATAAATTGTGTGGATGAAATTAAAAAAGTGTTAAAATGCATGGATAAGATTAAAAGAAAGTGGTAAGCCATTATCCAAAAATAGAAATGATGCTAATTAAGTGGGGCATACCAAAATAGAAAATGATGCAAATTCAATGGGACGAATGGAGTAAATGATAGGAAAGTGAGAGAGATGTGCGAATAAGATGAAAAGATAATTTAAATGTGTGAACGATAATAAAGAATGACCAATGATCTAACCTAATTTGTTTAGGTTAAGGTGAAAATTTTAAACCTGAAACAAACTTGGTCAACTTAATTCATTTATCATTTTCCTATTTTCGTAATAAATAAAAAATAGACAATTCATAAACTAAAAGTTTAAAATTGAGGCCTAAACAATAAGCAGTTAATGTTAACAACCCTAAATGAAACCCTATTATTCTAAACAAGTTAAGTGGTTTGAAATCAAGTTGATGGGGTTTGTTACAAGATTAAAGATCAGGTCAAAGTTGCGATTTCCAAACCAATTAATTAAGCGGTTTAGGTCCGGATCAAGGGCTTCCGACTCGTTTATATAAGATTTGACCACAAACTTGACTTAACCTAAGCTATTTGACATGCCTAATGGCGGGAGTATGTTTTACTGTAAGAAATCAAGTCAAGACACAATGAACATATCTTTCAAGCTTCACAAATCCAAATTCATTACTCACATAAACAAATTCAATAAAAGATAGTAATAGGTTTTGAGATCTACTAACCGGTGACGGGAAAACTTTCCCTCCGATTGATGGATGCAAGAAGGCTGTAAGGTCAACCATGTCCTTTTTATTCAACTGTATACCAGTCTCCTCTTCAACCTGTAACATGCATATTAAATTACGAGGAAACCATAACCATAAAAAAAAAAAAAATTCAAGAACCATGAATTCAATTCATTGATATCCTCGTTAATATGGAGTGATTAAAAGCTTGCCACTCTATAATCAAGAATGCTATGTTTCTAATTGAAACATCCACTTGGAACTTGGAAGTGAACATTTTCAGAACAATTCTAACAAAATGATAGCACTTCCACAGAGTCTAGAATGAGATTAGAACTACAACATTCATAACTAATTATATAAAACAATAATAGAAAGGAAAAGAGGAAGAGGCAAAAGACAGACCTCACGAACTGCGGTTCCCATGAAATCACCTTTGTCATCATCCAACATTCCAGCAGGCAATTCCAAAACGATTCGCCCAGTAGGGATCCTAACCTTGCACCAAGGGGATATCCATAGCACGTTAAAAGATTTTTATTGCAAATTTAGCGTCAAGGCAAGTATCAACTATTGTAGTAATTAACACAATTAATTTATAACTTTGGCCAGAATTTATTTGCAGCTTAATTCATCCACATAGGTTCTAGTACCAGTATCACATTCGCGTAACAAAAGCATGGTACCTGTTCAGTAAGAATAGCATAAGTCTCGCCCTCAGACTCCAAAAGGATAAGGATGGCTACAGCTGGTCCTCGAGAAAACACAATCCCTGGAACCTAGACATGCCTTTCGGAAATGTAAGAATGTTGTGATGGTAAATGGTAAGTGAACATTCAACAATCCAGGATAGCAAACTCTGAATATAGATCTTTATAAGGCACATACATACAAGCCAGAAGAATTGATTGCTAAAGATTAAATCTAACTGACCAGAGATGTATACCTTTTTTCCTAATTCCTTATCAATGATATCTGCTTTAAACTTGAGAAAACCAACACGCTTGCCAAAGTAATCCACTCCCTGACATCCAAATCAACAAAAAACTGATCAAGCACCTCTAACAAGCATCAAATACCCACATGTAGGAAGATAGGGAGGAATATAGCAATGTGAATATGTGAGGTGTTGCTCTTAGCCTGAAACCTAGTAACATAATATTCACAATGTTCGACTCCTAACCAATCATATTCAAGGAATTTATAGTCTTGTTTGGAAACAAGGGTAAATCTATTAGTGGATTATATCTATTGATAAGTGATACAGCACATTGAATCAACTAATTTGACTAACTGATAAATTAATATCTGTCTTTGGGAAGATGATGATAGTATCATTGTAAACCAACTAAGAGAACACAACCAGGAACTGATAAATTTTTCATGAGCTAACTGCACACAAGCCTGATTGGTACTAGGAGTAGTAGCCCGGTGAGGTCCATCCTAAAACCAATTGGTAATAGTAGTAGCCCATCAAGCTTATATGTTAGTAAGCTTCTCTTTAATTCTTCGATGTAGGATCATATGTAAGTTATTTTTCCAACAGGAACATGGGGAGACAAACAGAACCATCCCCAGCAAGCAAGCTAGCTAAATTACAAACAATCTAGCCAATCAAAAACTTCCCTAGGAGTCTTCTTATGAAGAGTACGTTTAGCTCTTTACTTAATATTAGTCAAAAGCAAAAGATTCAATAGTCAAGACCTTTCTCTCCCAAACAGCCAAGTTCCAGTTGCACCAAATGAAGTACACAAAATAACTAGCAGCTGCAAAGAAAACCTTCCTCACAGTAGCAAATATATGCCATCTTTTAGTAGCCAACCGATGAATAATATTAAGACTTCATCCATACCATCACACGGTTATAGTTTCATTTCATCAATCATCCATATAGAAACATGATTATATTTTTCCATCTACCACTATCTTTTATTATTTTATTGTTCCATGTGTACCTTGTGAAGTTCAAACAAGATTGAATTCCCATCATTCAATAAAAATATCAACATGATTGTTCTATCATTATTCACTAATAAATCATATTTGTAGATAAAATTCAATAGAAGAGAATAAAGGGGTTTTTATTACCTGGATAAGGACTTTATTCAAAGACATGACCCCATCAGTGAGTGCCCCATTTTCACCCTGCATATTTTTCAGCCATTGTTGAAATAAAGAGCACTCTATGGCATTCCTATATATACACCATTAACAATTACAAGTTAGGACCCAATTTGCAAAATTCACCAAGAAATCACAACTACTACGTTATAATGATGCTGTAATTTACCTGAAATCAGAAGGAGTGAGACCAGGTGCCGCAACGATTTCGACAGGTTGACCCGGAAGGGTGATGGTATGAGTGAGTGGAGGTGATGACTCGGAGGACATTGAAGAGATGGAGAAGCAAAAGGGTGATCTGTAGCGAGTGCGAAGAGGAAGAGAAAGGTTGTTGGAAGAAAAGGGAAGGAGAGGAAAGAAGGTTCTAGAAAGTAAATGCGTCGTCGTCATTTTTAAAGCCATCTGCTATTCAGAACACATAAATTGCGTCGTCATTTTTAATGCAATACTCATCTCCATCCCCATCGTATAATTTTTTTTTTTCCGTTCCCTTCCCGATGGTTTTATATCTAAAACCATCCCCGCCCCATCACCCATCTGGGTATCCATCCCCGTCTAATATACATTTTTCCCGCCCTACCACCCGTCAAATTCCCGCTTAATATCCATCTGTGCACATATTTATATTCAATAATTTGGGCCTTAAAAATCCATAATACATATACAAACTCCGTCTCAAACAAACACACATCCAAAATCTCAAACAATTACATATCCAAAGTCTCAAACAAACACATATCCAAAGTCTCAAACAAACACATAACCAAAATCTCAAACAAATATACATGTCTAAAACAAAAGTATTTCAACATCAACTCAAAATCATCCAAAGTAAATCAATCCAAAGTCCCAAAATTTGTACAAATCTTGAGGCGGGGCGGGGCGGGAATGGAGCAGGTATCACCTAAAACCCATCCCCATCCCCACGGTGGGTATAAATGTTATACATGTACTCGCCCCATGACCCATCAAACCGGGACCTATCCCCGCCCTGATGGTGCGGGAATGGGGCGGGTCTCCTATTAGACCCCCCCGCTTGCATCCCTATCCTTGAATCACTTTAATTGATCACTTTAATATATATATATATATATATATATATATATATATATATATATATATATATATATATATATATATATATATATATATATATAATATATTAAATAGTATAATAGGAAGATCATCTCATATGAAAATTTTTGTTAATATTATATTCTTAGGCGATATAAAGCTACAAATCGTCTTATATGAGACCATTCTTACTATAAGATCGACCTATATATTTAGCTTAATTTTCTAATTAATCACTTTAAAATTATAAATGACCACTTTAATAGACTAAATGTAAATGAGTTAGTCTGATAGATAATCTCACTATAAAATTGTCTCATTTAATAATTTGTGAAGCTCTATACTTTGATGAAAGAAGATTTTTTTGGAAAATAATAAGATGACAAACGATTTATCCATAATACAAATTAAAACACAAATAATGACTCTAAGATTACTTGTGAAGAAGATAAGTTATCGTATAAATGGGTGCAAAACACATTGAGGAGTTAGCACGAATGCGACTCGTTGTCATGTATGTCAGGAACCTATGTGAAGAAAAACAATAATGGTGATAAAGTTTCACCAAAACCGTTTCATTTTTTAGTCTTAGTCCCAAATTACAACGTTGCTTTATAAACTTAATAATTTTAGTCTTTCTATATTTGTTTATAGATCTAGACTTTTTCATAAACTCTAATAATCAAAGCATACTAAAAATCTCTAAACTATATTGGAAATCTCAATTAAGTAACGACGTATCTTTCGTTTATAATTGATTTTTTTTATGAGTTTCTTCATTGTGACTTTTTCAAAAGAGATTTCTTCATTTTACACTTAATTTTCTACTCGTTGCTACCATATATTTCGATCTCTTTGCCCTTGCCCCATAATTACAATCATATTCAGTTTGTACGACAAATAATTATTGGTTAATTTAATTGTATCGATGACAAACATGTACGCAAACAAAAAAGAATTAGAGATTATACAATTTGTACAACTTATTTCATAACATCATTGTTGATAATTCATAGGCCCAACTTATTGATACTGTCTTACAGAATATGCAATAATCAACTCAAAAATTGGACACAAATCCAGAGTACCCTTTCTTTTCAACAAACAAACTAGTAGGAGCCAAAGAAGGATGATCCAACAACTCAAAATACTCTTCACCATCACCTCTAAAATAAGCATCAAGAAAACCCACCATAATCCCACCAACTGTTCTTCTCATCACACTTCTAGGCCCATCCCCAGTTTTACACATTATCCACGACAAATCGAAAAACCGATCATTCAACATCTCCATATGACCATACTCCAAAACAATAAAATGTGACGCTTTCTTAGACTCATCGTAAAACTGCTGATGGCTCACTTCATTGGGTGCACACGGTATAAATAGCCTTGTTATGTTGCCTAGTCCTGTGCCTATAATTGTAACTGGAATCGAAATGTCGAAAGAGTTGGGTTCGTAGGTTAAAATGTAAGGTTCGAAACGCTGGTTTTTGCTTTTTCCAGCGACTGGATCAAGACCTATTAAGGCTGAAATGTGGGTAGTAAGTTTAGTGGTTTTGGTGTAATTAAGGGCGAGTGCAAAGGCTGATTTTCCTCCTCTACTGTGACCTGATACTGCTAGTTTTTTGAAATTGGCTTGTACTGTTTGGCTGATTCTGTCTTGTAAGACTTTGTTTAGATTTGAGGGTATCCAGTTTGCTACTGTTGCTGCCATGTCTATCTCTGCTTGTTGACTTGGGAAGTTGAATTTGGAGAATAGCTGAGGAATTTGAGATTCATTGCAACACTAATTAGCTGAAGTATTTCTTTTGTACAAAGTATATATGAGCGTTATATAGATTGCAAACTATGCCCATGTCCAGGGGTGAACCATGTGGTCTAAACCGCAAATCAAATTGAAGTTTTAGTATTTGGTCTGATCTACGATGTGAACGGTTTGTTCTTTTTTTCAAAAAAAATTATAGTTCTTTTGTATGGTCCTGGTTTTCATTTTTTAGACCAGACCACAAATCGTATAATGACTAAAAGACATAGTTTTTTTAAAAAAAATTAGGTCATTACCTAGATATTTCGAAATGTAGTTATTTTTATAGTAATATACTTTATGTTTGAATGATGTAAATGTAATCAATTAATTACAAATTATTATATTTGGTGATTGTAGTTGGGAAATATTTGTATAAACGCATATATTAAATTGGAAAAAATATAAATATAAAAACCACAATCTAGATTAGAACAAACTATTCCGGTTTGGTCTAGTGATTTAAACGGTTCGATCCAATCTGGAAGATTTTTAAACCTGAATTTTTAGTTTGGTCTACTATCAGATTAGACCAAATCAGACCATTATCACCCATCCATGCGTGATGAAAGCGCAGGATTGTTTTCGACATTTTAAGCGCCTGAACCCGCAACCAAAACACAAAACCTTTGACACATGAAACGATTAAGAGTGAATTTAACTTTCTTAATTAGCCAAATTACTAACTTACCCACCTAAAGTAAGCAACTAACTAACTATGGCCATGTGTGATGTAAACGCAGGGTTGTTTTGAACATTTTAGGAGCCCTGACCCGACTAACTCAAAACCCTTAAGATATATGAATCGATTAAGTATGAATTTAACTTTTTTAATTAGCCAAATAGTTAACTTGGCCAACTAACTTAATTAACAAAGAATAATACAACAAATTTAACAATACCAATTACCCAATTAAGTAGATTTAATGATTTTCCTTGGAAAATTTTTGAAAAAAGCTCATTAATTTTTTTTTTAAAAAAGTCATTAATTATGAAGTATAATATAATATTCTAAAGCTGTTCAAAACAGACCCGATGACTTTATATTTATCCGACCTTAACCCGAACCTGACTTAACCCGATTTCAAAATGGGTTTAAAATAAAGTAAAAATCAACGTGAACACAAAAACCGATTTTAAACTAACTGTAACACCTGACTCGAAATTAAACGTTAACCCAAATGAACTCTAACCGAGACAATTATTTTTCTATGTTACCCACCAACTTCAAATAGAAGAATTTATACCGCTATATAAGCTTAAAAAAAGACAGTAAAATTACCTGAGGAGCAACTACAATATAACCATGGGAAGCAATGTGATAAAAGAGTTCAGAGTAGGCTTCATTGGAAGTCAATGTACCATGTAAAAACAAGAGTACAGGGTAAAAACCTTCCTGTATTGGTGAAACAATTATTAATGGTTCTGGAGCAGAATATCTTCTTTTCCTAACATTAATGGGTGAGTTTGTCACTTTATAATCTCCTAATTCAAAAATATTAAGATTATGTTTAGAAATTGAATTATAATTACTTATACTGCTTTCCAAATTAGTTGGAAAAGATTGAGCTTGAGAATTAAGGATAATTAAGACTCCTACAATTAAGAGTACTTTAACCCACATTAAATCTCCCATTCTCTACTTTAATTTCTTGTGTGTTTTAAAGACAGTACTAGGTTGTGAGGTTATACTTTTATAATATTCCCTCTTATTTATAGGCTATAGTTACTTAGTTAGCATCCAAGGACCATTCATTTCCCATCATTTCATAAGTATGGTCCCAGCTTTTTATTGGTATGAGTTGTCGTCTTTCTTTCCTCCTTAGACCCTGATTATAGTTTTTTACGAGCGGAATACACTAAGTTTGATGATAATAATGATGATGGTCCCATTGTCTTAGGGGAGTACTATCTATAATGACACTTTATTGAAAATTATAAGACCATTTTTATCTTTTTTCTCATAAGATTTTTTTTAATATAGGTTGGCAAGAGAATCTTTACCGATAAAGTATGGGAGAAAAAAATAATTTCTTGTGATGGTGGTGAATGTCAAATCGTTGTCACAAAAATAAATACAAAAAGTAATTAATCACCAAACTAACACATGATACTCACCTATTAATAGGAGTCGTTAAACTTAGACATACTTAACTGAGTTATTATATTTGAGTTAAATTGAACTGAAATCATATCTAAAGATACTATATATAATATGTAAACTAGTTAAGTTGGTAGAGCTTTGCTATATCACAACAATTACTCATGTTCAAGTCTTACCAAGCATGGAGTATTTTTTTTAATCTGGAAATAATAATTATCCATTTTAATCGACATTTCAGTCTTCACAGAAGTGAGAAGAATAAATGATGCAAAAGCATTATATGAAAGTCAGCTTTTGACTGAAAAGATATTAAATCAAGATGTTAGTTTTTAAAAGCTCTTGGATAATCGTGGGGGTTCTCATTTAAAAACTTTTTGCAATTTTCAAAATGTTGATGAATGTATTTTTTTTTTTTTAATACTATCAAGATCATTTGATTTTGTTCTAGATCCAACTTGACTATATATATCTTCAAAAACAATGCATGCAAATTATAACAATTCATAAATCAATATCTATTTCTTTTTAGCATATGATCTTGTCCAATAAATACCGTATTTCTTAAAAAAAAATTTAAGTTCGATATTCTTATTTAAGTCTCTTAAGTCTATCATATATAATGTCATTTTGCTTTCTTTTCTTAATAAAATAAAATACAAACATGCTGTCGAATAGAAAAGTAATTTCTATAATAACAACAATATTATTAAGAACACCAAATAGGACTATTTTCTTACCAAATTTTTATTATTTCAATTCATAAGAATGGACCCATTGACATATATATTATAGTGCATAAATTTAGATTACAAAATTGTAAATTTGTTAAAATCTAATTTGTGATATTCTTTAAAATTTAAAAATATGATAAATTTTTTGAGAATATTTCAATTAAATTTAAATTAAAATTACTTATTTTGTAATTTAAACCAATCAGGGGCGAAGCCAGAATTTTGAAATACGGGGTAAATTTTCTATATACTATCAAATTATTTATCATATAAAAACTAGTTAAACTATGAAAATTTTAAAATCATATTGACTGAAATGAACATGAATCATAGCAAAAAAATTATATTTAACAAATAAAGTTGAAGCTTTTCTATAATTATCTTTTTTGAAAAAAATTAAGTCTTTTTGACTCTATATATTTTGCCTTCTAAGTCTCTAAAAAAAACACTATTTAAATTAAGGTAGTAAAAATATAAGCACACATATGGATAAATGTGAAATTATGAAAGATAAATAGTGATGACATTATAGTATTAGTTAAATTTATTAGTCTATTAAAAAATAATGGTTCAAATTTAGGTTTGATCTATTAACCTTAAATTACAAATACGTTATCCCTACCATTAACCTATAGTAATTTTTGTTACAATTATACACTTTTTAAATTATACTCCCTCCTATTCAGCTTATGTGTCCCATTTCTTTTTATGGTCAAGTCACCTTAATTGTCCTATTTCTATTTTTGGTATGGGTTTTTTACTTTTATGCCCTTAGTAGCTTTATTCTATTTTCAATTATACTCTCCATTACCCATACTAATTTTCCTCCCTTACATTAAAAACCCATAATACCACTCTCTTTCCTACCCTTAGGGTCTCACTTTTAACTCTCCTTAAAATCCGTAAAAAGTCAAATGAGACTCTTAAGGTGAATAGGAGGGAGTATATAATATATTAGTAGGAGGAGGCAAAAAGTGTCTGGCCTCCGTGTGGCTCGCCTATGAAACCGATACAAGTACTTCATAAGATCGGAAATGGATTCAATATACTTAAAGACAACCTTATTTACATTAACTTGGACCCTTTTAACAACCAATTTCTAATCTTTTTCTTTTTCAACAAAAATGAACTCCTTTTCATACTCTCTATTCTGTAACAAATAACAATGACTACTCTTAAACTTTTTTATTTTTTTTTATTTTTTCTGAAATGTCTATCAATTGCCCACTAAAGTTCGAGTAGCTTTCATTTTCCTCATCTCAAATTTTTGTTTCTATTTTTCTATTCCATTAATTTTTCCTATCCTAGGCTAATGTGCCATTTAAGATTGCTCGCTAGCCAATATATTAATAATTCTTATTGCGCATGATTATAAATTATAAAAAATTAATAAGTATAATTAATATTAAGATAAATTAAAATAAAATTTTACTTGACTGCAAGAATGGGAGGTAGTAACTCGGACTATAAATTAAATATGGAGTACAAGTAAGATGATGAATTATGGTGCTTATATTTTATACATGCTAGACACTTGTTTTGAAAATCACATTTTTTATTTTATTAGAGACTTGTTATTAGTTGTTGGTAAATGAGACGGAATAAAAATTTATAATAAGTTTATAAAGTCAGTTTCTTTTACATATTTTTTAATAACTTTTATAGTCTAAAACTAAAATAATTAAACTGCATATAAATATAAAGTAAAAGAAGTATAAATTAGGTTATTAAAAATTTAAGCATCTTTAATGTGGAGTTTTGTTCAGTTTGACACTTTATATTTCATGTCTAAAATCACCCATGTCTAAATAAATGAGATAAAGTTTTGTACCATGTCTCAAGGAGTGCAATTAGGGATGGGCGGATGGCAATTCACTCCGAATTCGACCCTAGTCCGACTCGATCCGAGGAAAATAATCCGATTCGAGTCTGAGGAAAAGGTTATCCAACTTCAACTCTGACTTCACGATCCGAATCCGAGTTAGAGACGGACCGGAGTTGGACCTTATTAAAAATCCGACACTCCGACCCGACTCCGACCATGAAGGAAATCCGACTTTGAATTTGACTTTTAACCCAATATTTTGTTTCCTTTAAAACTCTAGACGTGACTAATTCAAGCTCTCTCTCATACTAATTGTAATTTTCGATTTTGAAAAACTATTTGGTATTTTTATTTAGATCAATCAATCAAAATACGACAAATCAGATCAAAAGAAATAAAATACGCCAAATTAAAATGCAAGAAAATTTTGTTAAATTGTAGTAATAGGAATATTTCTCATGTTAAACTTGAATTCAAAGTACATATTTTTTTGTTAAATTGCATTTAAAAAATATATTTTGTTAACTTCGTATGCTTTAAATCATTAGTACAATATCACAACGATAAAGTTTGATAATAATCCGACTCCGTATCCAACTCCGTTGGAGGTCCGAGAGTCCAAATCGGGGCAAACTTGGAGTATGCATAATCCGACTCCGAGTGGAGGTGGACTGAAAAAGAAAAGTTCGACTAAAATCCGGAGCAAAGTCGGAATATGTATAATTCGAGCCGAGTCTGACCTATTGCCATCCCTAGTGCAATTGCTATAAATCTACAATAGAGTTTAATTTAATAGCGTCTTGATTCTCTTCTCCGTGAAAATAATTGAATTCTTATAATTTATAATGATTACGTTCAAGTAAAAATTATTTTAATATTTGATTTATGTTCAATTCAAAATTAATTTAAGATTTAACTTGGTATTTTTGGAGTTTTGACAAGTTCATTTTACTTTGTAAACGACGAACTATCAACTATCAAGGTATGACTTGAGAATTTTAGTATTTTGGCTCATGTATGTTTGATTGAACACAAGTTAGTTTTTGTTTTGATAACCATTTTGATCACTTTCTACGAGAACAATGTTAGAGTCTTAACGATCCGTTTGATTAATGGTACTAAATAGTGGTAATAGGAATGAATTTTAGTGTAAAATTTCATCAAAGTTCCATATCATTCCCATTGTGAAACTTTGATCGCAAAATTTTTTTTTGTTTACAAAATTTCATTACCACCTAATACCACTTCTCCTGATGGCAATGTATTGGAATGAATTTTATGAAGAAAATATGATGATTGGAGTTGGACAAGCATGGCCATCAAGGTAGGCAAGAGATTTTTCAACTAAAATTACACTAGTTTTTCATTTTCATTACCACCGTTTATTACCACCGTTTATTACTACACACCGAACGGGCCCAAGTCAACAGATTGATGTCAGTTTCATGAATTCTTCTTCTCTATTTATTTCGGTTTTCAAGTATCTCAATTTGTAAGTTTAGATCCGTTATACTCCTATATCTCATAGAATTTGTAACAAATCTCCCAAAAATTTCTGACGTGGAAAATCTAAATATTGCAAACTCTTTGAGATGGAGGGGTATCATTTTTCACTCGTGTTTTTTTAAGTCACGTTCCGTCCTTCTCATCCTAATCTAAAATTATTGTCCAATTTAAAAACGAAATGCGTTGAGTCGTATCTCGTATGTAAATTGATTTTGAATATTTAAATATCTAATTCAAGTAATAATACTTTTTAAACGTAATTTGTCTTCCAGATGTCAACTTAAATTACGTTAGTTAGAAATGTAAAACTGTTACATCTCTTATTTCTTTCTCTTATCTTCATTGTAGGGGGATGTTTACCACAAATTTTTGTCATAGAGAAGACGAGAATAAAAGGAGCATTGAGTATCAAATTTATAATTTTTTAAAAAACGTGCTAAAATGTAATTTACTCTTTTATTTTAATTGATTCACTACACATATATTTAGTTTTAATATTGAGACAGAACGTGGATAAAATAATAATGTACTTTATATATTAGAGACATTTCCCAGAATAATGTTTAAAAAAAAAAATTTTCCACTTTATCTAATTTGGGAAAGTATTTCCCAGAATACCGTCCACGTGGAAAAGTCCTTTTTTTTTTATATTTTTTCAGACCAAACCGCCACTTGAGATGGCGGTTTACATAAAGCACAAAAACGCCACATGAAGTGGCGGTTTGGTCAAGGCAAACCGCCATCTTATGTGGCGGTTTGGTCCCTGGTAAACCGCCACTTCATGTGGCGGTTTGCTGGTGGCCTGCAACAATTTTTTTTTCTTTCATTTCCCCTAAATAGTGAACGTAACTTGCATTAAACTAGTTCAATACCATCTATTCCATATTAATCAATTACGAACCAGCTTGATTTGAAAAAATTAATTATGAAAATAATGCGAAGATATATTACAATCATGAACATACAAAGTTAAAATCATACAAGAATATACAAGAAGTTAAAATAATATAAGAATATACAAAGTTTGTTAAACTACAACCCCCGGCCCCTTTTGTTTTGCGCACCGGTGGATGATGATGGTGTGAACTCGTCAACCTCCGCAATGACATTAAGAGTAGGAGCTCGTCGTTGACTAGCACGCTGATATGTGATAATCCTTTGCGGAGGCGATGGATGTGGCGGAGGAGTGTTGATGGAAGACGGGGGAACGAACGGCGACATAGTAGCGGATGTCGATGGCGATCTGGAAGACCGACCCTGAGTAGATGAACGCTGGCGGCCTCTTGTGGACCGAGAACTGGATCCTCCGGAAGAGCTACCTCGATGGGCTGAACTCCTTGGAGAAGGAGTGTGGAATGTGTCATCTACGTCGCCAATGACGGGTGGAGTCGGTATGAGGTACTCATAACCCGCTTGACTCAATGCATCGGTCAACGACGCATTAATGGAGCCTAAGGTCTGAGAACATAGCCGATAGCCCACGTCAACTGGCGATGTAGCGGCCCCTTGAATCGTGTCATTACATTGTATCAACACTGATCGGATGCGCTCAGCCTGTTTGTTATCATTATATTGTTAAAACAGTTACTTAAAACTATTACTATTTGTTATGAGTGTTGAAAGAAAACGTACCAGTAATGTAGATGTCGGATGGTAATGTGATCCTGGCTGCGCAATTGCGGTGTTCGTTAGACGTAATATGGAGATGCGCCTGTACCAACTCATGTACATAGCAGAGCTATGACCTGTGAAGTTATCTCCTCCAACCAATGTAGATGCTCGGTCGTTCCACGCATCTACATGCGATCTATGTCGTACGAGGTAGTTCTTGTCCCCAGTCCTCCGATCGATCGCATGTAGTTGACGTTGGGTGTCACAGGCTTGCGGAATTACCTGCTCCAAACCGAATTGACGCATGACACGATCCGGGAGATGTAGCTCGACGATGTCAAAGAAAATAAGAGGACAACGCGATCTCCAAATCTCGTGGCCCGATGTACATATGTGCGGTAGAGCTTCCATCTTAGCCGCTGTGTAAGGCTGCCATGTCATCTGTAATAGAAATCAATATGCTTAGTAATGTATACAATTTATTCATAACTAATACAAATAGTAAATGTTACTAACCTGCTCGTCCCGTTTTCGATCTAGTGCATCCCTGTAGTAGACGAGAGTATGTGGGGAGTGGGATCTCGAAAGATATACGCGAAGCCAGCTGCAAACAAATAAACATTGATTAACATTTTCATCTATCATAAAATAGTCAAATTATGAATTTGAATAGTGAATTGAGTGTTGCTACCTTACTGCCAAAGGATCCATCCCGCGCCGATGCTGTGACCCTAATATCGGTTCAAAATCATCCGCGTCATCTTCCTGATCATGTTGCCCATCCGGTCGAACCGTCCGAATAATGGGCATCCCTATATGAATGTGCTCCCATGACCATATCTGTAACAACATCAAGCATCCACCCATGTCCTTGGCACCCTTACGAGATGCTCGGCATAAGTTACGATACAGATACGCTAGGGTAGCACTTCCCCAACTGTACTCATCTACGCGCTCCAAGTCTCCCAGTATCTGAAACCAGCTAGCTCGACTACGTCTAACACCCTGTCATCCACCTCCCACCGTAACGTACTCGCCTGGTAGTGCTGACGAGTAACCAATTGGGCAGTGGAGCCCTCCCACGCAGATACGCTCCTGTGTGTCGCCTGAAGCGTAAGCACTGATGGATCAATTGGGCCCGGCATCGCCATGATCGCTGTTACATACATAAGTGTTATAATAATCATATAAATATTATCAGATTCAACATCGGATTCAATATAACTTACTTCCCCACCCCAATACACTATAACGGGATAATGATCCATATTCTGCAAATATAAACATGTTTTTCAAGTGATTTCACATACACTTAATTGTTCATTGTGAGAAAGGGAAGTGTAAATTTGAATACAAGAATGTGTGATATTAAGGTATTAGAACACTTATTAGAAGGTTCATTTCAAATATAAAAGCTAAAAATACCATGAAAATATACTAAAACCATTAAACTAACCCTACAAAGTAATAAACTTTCATTGAAGCATTTCATCAAACACTTTATATGCATACAAATCAAATCATAAAATTCAACTACAAATGTGTAGAATGTAAGCTTAAATCATGAAATAAGGAGAATATAACAAACAATCAATGTATTTATAACTTCAAATGACAACAATAGTGAACAAAATATTCAATTTGCAAATTGAAATAAATTAGGGTTTATGTTATTACCTTAAATGATGATGAAATTAAACAAGTAAAGAAGGAGAAGATGAGAATGTAGTTGATTAATTTAGTTGAATGAGAAGAATAGTGAATATGAAGTAAATGAGGATTGAAGAATTTTTTTTTTAAAGAGATAACCGGCAGCAGCTTGTTTGAAGGAGGCAAATGAAGTGAAGAACAAAATAGAAAGTGGCGTTTTGTACAGGTATAAAACCGCCACTTCATGTGGCGGTTTACTCATTACATTATTATTATTTTTTTTTTAAAAAAAAGATGAAATTCTTCTAAACCGCCATTTCATCTAGCGGTTTATTTAGGATTTCTAAACAAAACCGCCGTCTCATGTGGCGGTTATATTAAAAAAATAAAAAAAATAATAAATTAAAACCCATCCTACGTGGACGGTATTGTGGGAAATACTTTCCCATAATACCTAAAGTGGGAATTATTTTTTTGGGGGCAATATTAAGGGAAAAGACTCTATACATTATATATGTAGGAAACTAGGAAATATAATAAAATAAAGATATTACTTCATAATATTATGAATTAGGAAGTTAAGATATTTTTTTAATATTGAAGATATTAAAGTTATTTTATTTCCTATTATTTTGTTTAGGTTAATATTTCGTTTCTTTATTTTAGTCCTAATCTCTTGTATAAATAGAGGTGTTCCTCTCATTAATAATTTAATATAAATCAAGTATTTAAAACTCAAATCGGTTATATTTTTGTGTTATGATTTTCTACATGGTATCAACGCCTCAAGGTTTTACTGGACGGAAAAACTCTATTGGTATTTTATCATTGATCATAATTGATCCAAATCGATCCAAACAAAAAACAAATCAAAACAAAACCAATCAAACCAAACCAATAAAAAAAATCAGATAGGAAAACAAGATGTTTTCATTGGCAGAGGTTGAGCAACCTTTTCCAACAAAGAAACCAAAAAATCGATACAAACCAAAAAGTCAATAAAAAAAAAACAAAGGTATTCGAAAAATTTAACAAAAAAAGTTATACCAAGTGGTGTAAAGAAATGAAAATCAAACTTGGCGATCAGGGATGCTTAATCATATCACTGCATTCCCCCGACGACCATAACTCTACAATGGAAACAAAATGATAGTAGGGTTATGTCATGGATTCTCGCATGTATTTACTCTGACATTATCGACCTCGTTATTTCATTCACAACTACTGCCCATGAATTATGGACTTGGATTCATACTCTATACGGGCCAATTTCTCTACCTCCCGTGAATAGCACCATCCAACGTGAGGTCACGAGGGGGAGTAATATAGAAGAAGTTAGTACGCGGTCAAAGGCGAGAGAAGGAGTAAAGACAAAGACAAAAATCATATTCCAAAAGAAGAAGGGACAAACGAACCAGAAGCAAAAACACCCGAACCCCAACCCAAAAAACACCCCGAGAAATGTTTTCCTAAGGGAGAAGTAAGCAAGGATAACCAAATTCCTAAACCCATCAATTCAGAAATCCAAAAATCAGTAGAGGAAGAAATATCAAATATGAAAATTAAGAGTATGTTTCTAAAAAATGAGTTTTATATGGATACTACTCATTTGTTACCCTTATCTAATCTAAAACTACCCAAATTGAAAATCCCCTATCCACTGACCCCGCGAACTAACGCACCAACTCATATCTTCTACCTATCTACCCTATAAACAAAATCAACCCAATTTTATCCTTGAATCTCTATTAATCCAAAAACCCAAAATTCAAATTGTTGACTCGAAATAAAAATAAATCAACCCAACTTATTTTATGACCTTTTATCCAAACTCAAAAAATTGAAAATCAATTATGACAAATTTTTCGAAGAGGTCATTAAAATGTCCTTTGTAAAATCAAAAGATTAACTAGCAGACTTTCTGCTAAAGGCGATTGGATTTGAAGAATTGAAAATTATTGTGCAAGTACGATTTCGGTGATCTCGAGACCTAACTTGAGGGGGAGTGTAGAAAATTAAGAAGTAGAATAAAATAAAGATATTATTTCAGAATATTAGACTTAGGATGTTAAGATTTTTTTTAATATGTAGGATAGTAAGGTTATTTTATTTTCTATTATTTTGTTTAAGTTAATATTTTGTATCCTTATTTTAGTCATAATTGTGATCTCTTATTGATAATTTAATACAAACTACGTATTCAAAACCCAAATTAATTTTATTTGCGCATTATAATTTTCTACGATATAAACTTAAATTATGATTAAAATTATTGTTAAGAAGTAATTCACTCATTTTCTTGGATCCGGAATATATTTTCAATATCTTTTCTTGATTTCATTATAATATGATAATATTATAGTTTGTTTTTACTTGATTTCAATATTATTCCAGAAATTTAATTCTTCCACGTTGAATTTGGTCAAATAAATTGACAGAGTAAACATAACCGACGAAATCGAGCATCCGATATTCCGACCCGATATATCAAGGTATCCAATTACTATTAAGGATTGAATATCGTACTGATTTTGATCTCTAAAATTGTACTAATATTAACTTAGACTCTCTTGATTATCTCCCTTACAGTATTATCTCTTTGATTCCTTATATCTAGCCATGTACAAATAGTTACGTAGTTATCTCTTGCTCTATCTATTAATGTATGTATAATTTACATTATATTCTCCATGAAA
Source organism: Amaranthus tricolor (assembly GCF_026212465.1). NCBI lineage: Eukaryota > Viridiplantae > Streptophyta > Magnoliopsida > Caryophyllales > Amaranthaceae > Amaranthus > Amaranthus tricolor. The sequence goes on along the minus strand of NC_080063.1, from coordinate 10,234,927 downwards.
TTTACAAGTAATTATTTTCTATCCAATAATTACCGTTATCCAAATAAATCGGGTCGAGATTTAGATCATTGATCAAACAACTACCCAACTAGCCTGCTACTCGGATTTTGGGTATACGAAATGTCGGATATCCACTTCTATAATCTATATTTGAAAATCAGGTTTTGTCTTAATTGAAAAGTGAATAACGCTTCTTACACAAGGTCATAAGACTTAAAAGTTAAAAGGCAAATCTCTTGTGAAACCACTATTTCTAATATATGCCTTAAAAACCCCAAGTATATGCCTTAAGCAAATTTAAAATGCCAATTTCAATACTTAAATTGCTAATTCCAAACATTAATCTCAACAAAAGCCCAACTAGTAACTTAATTTAAAAAAAAAATTTTTATATATTTTTTTTCAATTCAAATTTAAAACTTAAAAGACCAAATCCAAAATAATGTTGAAATCGATCTTTTAAGCTTTTTTGAATTTTTAAGTCTTGAAATTGAAGGTTTTTTTAAAAAATTATAATATAAGAATTAAAACCAAATCGATTTAAGTCTTGAAAAAGGTCTTTTAAATCTTAGATTTGGTCATTTAAGTCTTGAATTTGATCTTTTAACTTTTAAATTTTATAATAAAAATATTTTTAAGATTTGAAAGAAAAGTAGGCCGCATACTATTTAGAACATATATGAACAATTGCATACATGCAATTAGAGATGGTTATGGGCCCAGAATCCTGTTGGATCCGCCCCGAAACGGCCCATTTTTAAGGGTTTAGGTCTTAAATTTTAAGACCCATCGGATCCGGATCGGGTCGATCTAAAAACAATGTTTAAGGGTTCGCGTCTAGATCCAAAGGTTTGGACTTGAACCCGAACTCAGACCCGACCTGTAGACTCAGACCCGAATAATAATTAAATATTCTGACCCATTTCATATCATATATACTTCATATAGTGCTATGTTCCTAAATGTAAGTTGCTAAACCTGCTTTGTTTCCTATTTCTTCTGACACCCACGGTGCCTTCATTATCTCTTCCTTATTTCTTCCTTAATTCTTCCTTAGTTCCTAAGCCCAACTCAGCCTTCTTCATTTTTTATTCTGCCTCAAGGTGTGATCTAATTCTTATTTTGTTTTGGAATTTCATAAAATTCGTGTGAATTTCTAATTCTGTTGTTTGTTTGGTGTTTTTTTTAAGTTGCTTTGAATATCATCAGATAATCAATAGATGTGCGTTGCTTATTTATTTTGATTATCATCGAATTTCATCCGTTGATTATTTTTTTGCTTGATTATTTGTTTATTTGATTATTAATGTTGATTATTTGTTTTTTTTAAGTTGATTGTTGTTTATTTTATTATTAATGTTGAGTATTTGTTGATCTGTTGATTATTTTAAGTTGACAAATCAAAGAGACTCTTTTTTAGACCCATTAAGGATTCATTAAGTACTCTATATGCATGAGATCCGGAGGGTTTGAATCTGGGTTTGGAAATTTTGAACCCTAAGGGTCCAGGTCTTGGTCCGAGTCAAGATCTATAAAAAATAATAGGGTCCGGGTTCGGATCTAGTTGGACTCGCTCCATGACCATCCCTACATGCAACTATTGCATACAAGTAATAGTATACTCCCTCCTATTCAGCATAATTGTCCCATTTAATTTTTTACATTTGCCGAGGTAACATTTTAACCTTTAATATCTCAAATAATTCTTAATTAAAAATTATAAAAAGTTGATATAATAATCCTTGTATTAAGATGAATCAAATAAAATCTCACATGACTATATTTTAACTTATAGATTAAGAGTAAAATACAAATTAAGAGTGATAAGTGAATAGTGGCCAAAATTAAATGGGACAATTAGGTTGAATAGGAGGGAGTATATCACACATTCTTGTGAGAGACGGTCTTGTTGAGAGATTATCTCTAATTGGAATGATCCATTATATATTTGTTAAAATATTGTAAGTAGGAATTAAAAATGATGTAAGTAGACATTTAAGATATTAAAAGTAGGCATTAAGGATATGGTAAGTAAACATTAAGGATAATTTAAGTAGCCATTAAGAATACACAAATTTTTGTGAGAGACGATCTCTTTGAGAGACCATCTCTAAATGGGCCAACCCATTATATATTTTGTAAAATATTGTAAGTAGGCATTAAGAATGATGTAAGTAAACATTAAGAATACGATAACTAAGCATTAAGGATAATGTAAGCAGGCATTAAAAATACGATAAGTAAGCATGAATCTTTAATGGGCTGGGATTGAGATATGTTTCTCAAGAGACTAGCTGTTAAGAATATAGTAAGTAGGCATTAATATTTAATGGACTGGATTTGAGATATGTCTCTCAAAGAAACAGTCTTTCAAGAGACTAATCGAGTATATATTAGCTAGTTGTATTCAATTGTATATATGGCAAGAGATCCTTATTTGATGAATATCAAATGGACATATTAGAGGTATAATTTTATTTTTTTATATTTCTCTCACAATGGCATTTAAGAATAATAAAATGATATTTATGGTGAAATACAAATAATCACATTACATATACAGTATACAATTAGTAACATGATGAATGTGTTACAAGTATGATTAGGAGAAGGCGAACAAGTAAACCAAGAGTGTCACAAACCACACTTAAAAACAGCCCAAAACTCCATTCTCCAACAATCAAAGAAAAGCCAATAACCAAAAAACACCAACAATCAATTCTTTCAATTTAGGCACCCATAACAAAAAATTACAAAACATAATCAAGATTCATGAAAAGCAAGATAGTATAATGGCTACACTTCAACAAAGAGAAATCACTTCAATTTCTCAATTAAATGGGTTAAACTTGAAAAAAAAAAAATCAATCAATAGCAATTATAATTGCTTCTTCGAAAAATGTGTGAATCTGTAGCAACACAAATATAAACTAAGTGTGAATCTATAGTCACACAAACATCAACAAAGTGTGAATCTGTAATCACACAAATAATTCATCAAGCACCTTGTGTGCATGAATGAAAAATGAGGAAAAACCCTAAAAATCAAAATAATTAAATTTGGATTAAAAATTACAGCAATTAGTAGGGAAAATCTTCTATTTAATTGCAGTAACAAACACTAGTGGAAAAAACCTCGTTTGCTGCGGTTTTTTGGCCATTATTTGCTGCGCTTTTGGCCCCCAGCAATAGTGATAGCAACAAATGTCCTACTTTAAATGCCACGGTTAAAAACCGCATCAAAAAAAGGCATTATTTGCTGCGGTCAATACAAAACCGCAGCAAATAAGAAGGAGTATTTGCTGCGGTCAGAGGCAAAACCGCAGCAAATAAGTGGGCATTATTTGCTGCGGTTTTGCCTCAGACCGCAGCAAATACTTCTATTTTTTTTTTCTTTTTTCGTTTTATCCTTATAATAATCCAATAATAATACAATGTAATAACAATAATTAATCCAATGATAATCACAAATAATCAACAATAATCTCTTTGTAATAATAAACTCTCGCTCGTATATATAATATAATATTATGTACGTACATATATATATATATACATATATATATATACATATACATATACATATATATATATACATATACATATATATATATACATATACATATATATATATACATATACATATATATACATATACATATATATATACATATATATATATATATATATATATATATATATATATATATATATATATATATATATATATATATATATATATATATATGTATGTATAATATACATTAAAGTCCTAAAAAATAATCTATACTAATTACAATTTATCAAGGACAAAAATTAGCAAGATACGCGGCAATCTTGTCTTTTAATTCGCGCATCTCTCCACTTCTTAAAGGGCGTGTTTCCCTCGGAATGTCGTTTAAAACCTATAATATAATATAAACATAAAAGATTAATATATAAACATTAGATTTTACCAATAATATTTAAGAACGTAACAAATACTTACGGTATCTATATTTTTGACTCCAAACTCCTTCACGGATTTTATAATATCGTCCATGTACTTCAGCGCGTAGTAGCCGCATTCAACGGAAGAAGAAGGTTGTTGAAAGCACTAAGAGAAAATAGATGTTAGTGTCAAAAACGGTTAAAAACGCATAAAATCGCAACTTAACACATAATTTCTAGCATATGACTATGATTTTCAATTCTAACCACTTCAACACAATAATATATACCAAATAGTGTTGTATGCCAAGTTTCGTGCACAACAAACCAAGTTTGAACTACTTTACGCGCAAAATTGACAAAAACGTTTAAAAACGCAAAAAATCGCAACTTAACACGTAATTTCTAGCATATCACTATGATTTTCAATTCTATCCACTTCAACACAATAACATATACCAAAGAGTGTTGTGTGCCAAGTTTCGTGCAAATCTGATACAAATGTGGTTGTATGAAATGAAGATACCAAAGGAGCCCACACAAGGCTACATACAGACCTCACGACACAGCAGCAAACTAGTGACCAGACCACCTTGCACGACACGTGGAGACCAAACCTATGCATCCAGGACCTAGGCTAAAGTGGAAATGGAATCTTGGTACTTAGATCTAGCTATCAAGGTCCTAAAACCATTCTAACAATCCCCGTGGACTCCTAGAAGTTGAGCTGAAAGAGGGTTAATCGACAGTTTGCTAGATTAAAATTGTCTAAGTGTTTGTGGTTGCTTCGTGTTCTTTTCATGATCATTTGTAGTTTTTGTCTGTGTCATTAAACAAAGCTTCCGCACAACATTAATCCTTGCATAACCAATGCCTTAATCAGCCCCGGGTTCGCATCAAAACCAAGTTTGAGCTACTTTATGCGCAAAAGTGTCAAAAACGGTTAAAAACGCATAAAATCGCAACTTAACACGTAATTTCTAGCATATGAATACGATTTTCAATTCTAACCACATCAACACAATAATATATACCAAATAGTGTTGTGTGCCAAGTTTCGTGCAAAACAAACCAAGTTTGAGCTACTTTACGCTCGAAAGTGCCAAAAACGGTTAAAAACGGTTAAAAACGTATAAAATCGCAACTTAACACGTAATTTCTAACATATGACTATGATTTTCAATTCTAACCACTTCAACACAATAATATATACCAAATAGTGTTGTGTGCCAAGTTTCGTGCATAACAAACCAAGTTTGAGCTACTTTACGCGCGAAATTGACAAAAACGCTTAAAAACGCTTAAAATCGAATTTGTGAACCTTTATTGCTGTCCATTTTAGAAATGTGGCTCTGGATGTAGATCCCATTTGTCCACGCACTTTTTTCATTGTGCTGAAACGCATGGGAAAAGTAATACTATATATATATATATATATATATATATATATATATATATATATATATATATATATATATATATATATATATATATATATATATATATATATATATATATATATATATATATATATATATATATATAACACTTAATTAAATCAAATTGGTAAAATAATTAATATTACGTACGCATTCAACAACGCTTTGAATTTTGTGTTGCGAGGCGAGCTTTGAGGTTTTTGTAATGAGTCGAAGACGTGCACAGTGTTCGTTAAAGGACATATGACCAAAAGTATACAATGCAAACTACAAACGCAAATTTAAAATCAACAAATTAGAGATTAGGTGACTTTAAAAATCTAAAGATAAGTTCAATTTCAAAAATAAAACTTATTCTTCCACATATGGAGCCAGAATGAACGTGTGTTTAGATGCAAGGGAATTAATCAAAGCAGTCTCAATGTATGCTCTAACGTCATCTGGATCATTTACACATTTACTACGCGAAATCGACTCTGGACAAAACCATCCAATTTTTATTGGAGGTTCGCAAGAATTTAGCTCCTCGTAAGCCGCACTAAACTCACAAATAAGAAAATTTTGTTAGTAATTCGGTTATTAAAACAATTAAACAACAATGCCTAACTTGTAAGATAATGATCATCACCTCATGTAGACATGGAAAAGAGCTACGTTCAGCATCTCTCATCTCAAAAATTGCCCGATGTCACTAGGACCAATAATTACAAACGGGCTCTCTAAAAAGTAGTATTGCTCGTTCAGCAGGTTCAGAATGAGTGGGTCCTCCTTACTTATGCGAGATGCACAACAATGCAGCCATTTGCAATCTTGAGAGAGATCTTTTAGCTCCTCATCAGTCAAAATTGGAGTGCTTGGCATCGACTTTGACCCAGTCAACACCTTTGCTGAGGAACCGACCTCTCTCCAAGATCCCTTTGGACTCTTTTGCTATTTCAATTTATACAATTAAATTAGTGTGAGCATGCAATTAAAAAAATAAAAAAAATAAGGTACAAATGATTCTTACCATGTTAGTGAATCGGACCCAAGCATATGGCCATGTGACGAAACTACCTAGGGCGTCTGATAGTTTCTCAAGGCTCCATGCTGGCATTGGAACCGGGAGTGAGAAATCTTCAAACCCCTTTACAATAGTTTCCACAGCCACACTGATGTGGCCATTTGTAACAGGCATTGAATGCACTGTTTGGCCCTCTTTGGTTGGCTGGGCCACACCATATGCAACCTCAGTTAAGTCGCCATCACTAGCAACACCTAATTGAGGCAGCAAAAGAGAACAAGGAGTCGCCTCCTGAAAATTGTGTCATTTAGTATAATAAGCATCATAATAAAATATTAAAACGCGTTGCAATTTAAATTAATAAGTGCTTATATATTTAAAAACTATGTACCTGCAGCATTGGCTCTGGAGTTGGCTCCGGATTTTGATCAACGGAGTTTATGTTCTCCGGTGTGGGGTTTTCCCCTTCAGGGGTATTAGTAATGAGCTGGGGTGCTACGGGGGTAATGGGCTCGGGTGTTGGCTCGACTGAAGCGTTAGGATCCCCATGTTGACTTTCCTGATCCTCGACAATCAGGTTTGCCAAGTCAACAATGGGTGCTCCCATCTTTTGCAACACGGCGGCCAGCTTGGCGAAAACGTCCTTCGTAATCTCCGCTCGGAGGGTTGCTACTTCATCCCGCAGCGCCGTTCGGGATTGAGTAGCAACACACTCTTTGCCGAATGCCTTCTCTAACCCCACGCGGACGCCTCCTTTTCCGACTACCCGCCCACTCTGGTCTTTCCCTAATACCATATGCAATGCGTCAACATTGCTTCTTGGGGTGAACTCCCCCGTAGCTTTTTTTTCCTTCCAGCCCATCTGTTCAAATAAAAAGTGACATATATAGCAATTAGTATAAGTACATCAAAGCCAAAAAATACAAAACAAATCAAGAATATATTTAATAATTTCAAAATTCACCACAGCAACAGCAACCTTCTTCGTTCCCAGATCATTAATGGTAAATTTACCACTTGCATCTCGGGAATGAAGCCCGCAATACCAATCACGCACCCGATCTCCAGCAGAAGTATTCACGGATGCGGAGGTAGTCGTAGATGAGGGCGTGGATGAACTTTGATTGGGGTATAAACCCACATCTACCCACTCTTTTCGGACCTCATCGTACGTTTTCTGGCCCAAGCGATGGTAAAACTTCCTTTTGCTTGCAGAATCAGAAGCTTTACCACGCTTTTCCTAATTAATCAATAGAAATCGAATGTCATGTGTTAGTTTAATGACTGAATCAAAAGAAGTAAATTCAAATTGGTAAACTATAATATAATATGAAATACTTACAACTTCTATGGGAGTTGTTCTTTTGGCAACAAAGGCCTCCCAATCCCTCTTAGATATGTGACCCCATATTTCGTAGGGCATCTTCGAAGGTGATTGCTCTCCACCTTCGTTTCCCGTTTTGACCTTTTTGGTCGTACGGGCACGCCTCTTCGTAATCCAGCCAGTTACTATCTTGGATTTGAAATCTCTGAATCTTTCAGCAACAGCTGAAAGAAACACATTCTTCTTTTCCTCATCGCTCTCGATGTGGAAAAGATTCTACAAAAAAAATTATATTTACTACTGTCAATCAAATTAATTTTAAAATGAAACTAAATGAGTAAAAAAAAGTAAAGTTGCTTACCACAATATCATTCCATAGAGAGTTCTTCAAACCCTCTGGAACCTCGTTCCATGCGTGCAATATGGAAAGCTTGCGGATACATAGACCCACTTGTTTTCCATATTGGCTACGTCATTCCGCAGGGTTGACTCAATGCATTGTATTCCAAATGCATGGGTTCTGTGACTTTGAGGTTTTTCGTAGGACCTCGCCCTTTTCTTTTCTTACTGGTAGTGGGAGCATCCATTGGTGGGGCGTCTTCAGTCTCAAAATCATTGTCAATCGGTGGAGCGTCTTCAGCCATACTACGCTCGTATCTCACAATTTGGTCCTCTTCGCTGTCATAACTATGATGCTCATTATCCGAGGTCTCAATCTCGGGGACAATTTCGTCTCTGAATAGATGCATTGTATATCAGTACCTGAAAGAGTATGAATAGAAATATATTAGAACATAAGTTAAGTAATATTAAGAGTATGACTATGATTTACAATTAAAATACGTTCAACACAATAATATATAACAAATAGTGTTATGTGCAAAGTTTCATGCAAAACAAACCAAGTGCCAAAAAAACTTTTAAAAGCTTTAAATTCATACCTTGTGAATCACTTAATTCAAATGTATTCCTTCCGTGTGATCTACACGCATATAACCAACATCTACATCATCTACATCATCTTGATCCACTGATTTTAGATTGATAAGGGGAGGGGAGTCTTCAAAAGCTTCATATTCTTCCTCATCCTCAACATCACCTATACCAAGGATGCTTCTTTTCCCGGTACAACAATAGACCATTTTTTATCAGACGAGTCTACAATGTAGAATACTTGCTTGGCTTGTGTGGCTAGTATGAATGGCTCCTCACTATCACGCAAACGAGCTAAGTCTACAAGAGTGAATCCACAAGGGTCGTCATTTTTTATGCATCGTCGATTATTATCTACCCACTTACATTTGAAAAGACCAATATTGAAAGTAGAGTAGTCAAGCTCCCATATTTCATGTACCCGCCCGTAGTATACCAATTTAGCATCAACCGGCGCTTGATCCTTTGCACTCGCGTAAAATGTAGATGACGCCAAAATAGAAACCCCACTATTCTGTAGATACGATGACTTCTTGTCTTGACCCTCAGTCCAAAATGTGAAGCCATTGACATCGTAACCCTCATATTTTTTGACATCATCATGAGGACCAAAAGCTAACCACTTAACAATTTCGGATACACCCTTGAGTTCTTCGCATATTACTCAATTATGAAATCAATTAATAAACGTCTTGTTATGCAACTGCATCAATGCCCTATACCCTTTAGAAGGATGTTTTGTGCGCAATATATTAAAATGCTCACTCAAAAAAGGATGAACTTCCGGAAATGATGCAACACATACAAGTGTGCTTGTAGAAGGCTTTCTCGAGGAGGTGTGACCGATTTGGAGCCAATTGTTCCTTTTCCCTCAAACCTTCCTTCATGTCTAGAGGTGGGAAGTCCATAGGCTTTGCCATGGTCAAATACTCGGCTATAAAGTTATTAATCTCATCGCTCACAGTGCCTTGAATCATACTCCCCTCGGGTTGTGCTGGATTCCTCACCTTGTTTTGTAGAACACACATGTGTCTTTCAAAAGTATAACACCACCTTAAAAAAACTGGACCCAAAAGCTTGATCTCACGAACGAGATGGACAATAAGATGAACCATTATGTCAAAGAAAGAAGGTGGAAAATACATCTCAAACTTGCATAAAGTTACAATCACGTCGAGTTGAAGTGCATCAAGTTTAAAGGAATCAAGAACTTTACTAAAAATTGTGTTGAAGAACGAACATAGCTCAGTAATAGCATATCTCACATGTTTTGGCAGTATTCCACGGATTGCAATTCGTAAGAACACTTGCATCATTACATGGCAATCGTGAGATTTCATGCTTCCCAACTTCAGCTCACCATTTAGGCTCACAAATCTCTTTATGTTGGATGAGTACCCAAACGGAACCTTAATGCCATACAAACACTCACAAAATGTCCGCTTCTCTGCTTTGGACAATGTGTAGCAAGCTGGAGGCAAATAAACTTTGTCATTACTCATCTTCTTCTTACTGCCACCAACTTCATCAGCTCTATTTCTTTTCTTACTCACCTTAACATGTGCCCACAACTCCGGACGAAGACCCTTACATTCAAACCAATCTCGCACGGCCCTAACATCCTTTGTCTTACCCGGAATGTTCATGAGAGTCCCGAGTATGGCATCACATACATTTTTCTCTATATGCATAACGTCAAGACAATGCCTAACCTGTAGATCTCTCTAATATGGAACCTTCCAAAAGATTGATTCTTTTTTCCATAATCGGTCTTCACCCCCTTGCACTTGCCCCGTTTTACCAAATACAGTCTCAACTCCCTTAACCTGTTCATAAAACTCATAATCGGTCAACGGTCGACGAGCTATATGGTTCTCTACCTCCCCGTTGAACAACTTCTTCTTCTTACGATATTGGTGGTCTCGTGGGAGGAACTTTCGATGGTGCAAAAATACGTGTTTGCACTTAGGAATCCACGTGGATTCCATGTCATCGATACATATTGGGCATGCTTTCTTCCCTTTGTTCTTATACCCCGATAAGTTTCCATATGCCGGAAAATCATTAACGATGCATAAAAGCATTGCACGCAAGGTGAACTCCTCATTAGCATATGCATCAAACACTGAAACGTCTTCATCCCACATCTTTCTCAAATCCTCAACGAGAGGTGCAAGATACACATCTATGTCATTGTCAGGTTGTTTAGGACCCGAGATAAGAAGCGAAAGCATTATGTACTTACGCTTCATACACAACCAAGGTGGCAAATTATAGATCACTAAAAGTACCGCCCAAGTACTATGTTGAGAACTAAGATTGCCGAATGGGTTAATTCCATCCGTACACATTCCGAGCCTTAAATTACGAACCTCATCCCCAAAAGTCTTATGCAACCTATCAATACTCTTCCACTCCGGAGAATCAGATGGATGTGTGAGCAAGTGACCTTTCTTCACCCTATCTGCATGCCACCTCAAATTTAACGCATCTTTCTTTATAGAAAACAAGCGCTTGAATCTAGGTATTATTGGAAGATACCACAATACCTTAGCCGGGGGCCCTTTAGCATCCCAAGCCCCTTTACGCTTGTAACGCGATAACCCACACCTAGGACACTCTTCTAAGTTCTCGTTTTCATTTCGATACAACACACAATCATTCGGACACGCATGAATCTTCTGGTACTCTAAGCCGAAAGGACACATGAGCTTTTTGGCATAATATGTCGACTTTGGAAGTTCATTTCCCTCAGGAAGCATCTCACCTAACGCTTCTAATAACATTGTGAAACTAGCGTCACTCCAATTGAACTTTGACTTAATGTTGAAAATTATCAACACTGTTGTTAGTTTGGTGAACTTTGTACATCCAGGGTACAAAGGCTTTTGAGAAGCCTCTGTAAACAAGTCAAAAACACGAGGACGTTTTCCTAACTCATCCTCGACTCCCTCCATCATCTCATCAACACGATCCACATCCTCATCGACATTCTCTTCATCTGTCTCATACCCATCAACATGATATACTACATCCTCATTGACATCGACCACATTATTGACGTCCTCAACAACACTTTTCTCTTTGTAAACTCCCTCCTCACCATGCCAAACCCAAACATGATATTGAGGCCTAAACCCACGTCGAAGTATGTGCTCCCTAAGGATATCAACACTATCTACCTTTGATACATTGCCACAACTGACACATGGGCAATAAAAACCAACTCCCCTCGTCCTAAATTGATGTCCAACCGTAATACTACAAAATTCTAACACGCCATCAATAAATTCCGACGATTCAATGCTTCCATACATCCAAGAACGATCTTTTGTCATCCTAATTAGTGTGATTAATTGATTCAAAATAAAATTAATACACAACTTTTAAACATATATACTTAACGAACTCTAACTAACCACAAAATTAAGAAATAATCATTCATTTAATACTAATTAACCCAAATAATAACAATGTTTTTTAAACTGTCCAAATGATGTTTATTGTAGTAACCATAATTAATATTTATATATATTAACAACATATAAAAACAATAAAAATAAAATCACATTCATAAACTTGGACAACTAATTAACATTCATATCAACAACTCATTCATTTAACCATAAACAACCCAAATTAAACCTAATTTACAAACTAGAAAAAAAATTACGATAAATTTAAAACTTAAAAACCACACACATTCATAAATAAAATGAAGAAATTACTTAAAAATATAACAAAATATGATATATATGATCAATTTAAAACTTAAAAACAACAACAACATACACATTCATAAAGTATGACAAATTTAAACCTAATTTACAAACCACACACAAACCACATTCACAAATAATTACTAAATATGCAAATAATTAACAAATCACATTTTTAACTAAATTACTAAATTCGTGAGTTTTGAAGATGAATTTTTGTCTTTTATTTTTGTGATATTAATTGATTTACAACTCATGATGACGGTAAAAAAAACTAGAACAAAGAGGTGATTTTTAAGGCATCATGTATGTTATTATTATCATTATGCACCCTTACATCCCATTCACATTAAGTATGATTGAAGAATGATGATGATGATGATGATGATGAACAAGAACATAGTTGAAGAATAGTAGGGGGGTTTATGAAAATTCAAAGTTTGAAGTTTGATAATGAACAAGAACAGCAGCAAGGATTTACCTTCAGAAACCGTTTGTGAAGATGAACAGCAGCAAGAATGATGAACAAGACGAAGATTGATTTCTGGGTTTGTGAAAATGAAGATGAACACAAGAAACGAACACAAATCTTGATGCTTAATCTTATACGTTTGTGAAGATGAAGAAGAGGAACGAAGCAAATGAAGATGAAGATGAAGCGTTTTTTCAATGAGGAACAAAGCAAAGTACTGTAATACGTATTTGAGAAGAGATTTGTGAATAAAGAAACTGGCGGGTTTTTAAGAAAATTTTTCCAATGGTCATTTGCTGTGGTTCAAACAAAACCGGAGCAATTAGAAAATTTGTGAAGGGTTATTTGCTGCGGTTCAAGCAAAACCGGAGCAATTAATATTTTCTTGAAGAGTTATTTGCTGCGGTTCAAGAAAAATCAGAGCAATTAATATATTTTTGAAGAGTTATTTGCTGCGGTTCAAGCAAAACCGGAGCAATTAATGTAGTTTGAAGGGTTATTTGCTGCGGTCAAATGGAAAACCGCAGCAATTAATATTTTTTTTCTTTTTCTGATCTATTTTCCTATTTTTTGCTGCCATTACACAAAAACCGCAGGCAGCAATTGATGAGCAGCAAATATATTTTTTTCCACTAGTGAAAGAACTAAAAATGATTCAATCTGTTATGAATAATGTGACTTGAGTGCACAAATTGATGTGTGCATTCATGAGTGGAATTGATGGGATGAAATCCTATGGCATTGGTTAATAGGAGAATTAAGTGAGTAACTTAATGTTTATGGTGTTTAAGTGTGATTTATTTGTTGAAGTAATCATGTGAGTTATTGGTTTTAATGATGTTTAATGAAGAAGTGCAAAGGGTTTTAGAAGATGCTTTGCTCGAGCGGAAACTGTTAGAAGGATACTGAAGGTCGCTCGACCGAGCGAGCTCTTGGGTGGGTCGAGCGAACAAACAGAATGTATCCATAAGCTGCCTGTAGCCCGCTCGACCGAGCGAGCTCTCTGTTCTGGTCAAGCGGTTTCTCTGATCCGCTTAGGATGCTGTGTTTTGTCTTTTAAAATCCTTGGAGCTATTTCAACTCATTCATTATTCAGCACTAAGCATGTATTAAGTGAACAATTATCATTGAATGTACTTAGTACTATAAATAGAACTCTCATACTCATCCAAGATAACCATCAAACACAACTCCTAAGCTAAACACATAGCATATTGTTTTTATCTTTTAGTCAATTGTAATACTTCGTTTGTAAGAGTGTTTTACTCCATTGAAATAATATAAACAAAAAACTACAGACCACAAAGGATGTAGCCATCATTGGGTGAACCTTCTTAAATCATTGTGTCAAATTTGCAAATTTTTATTTTATCAAATGTTTGTTAGTTCATTGAAATTATTATCGTTTATCAAAGTTCTTAACATCGTATCGATCTTGGCAAATTATTTTCACAATCAAACTCATAAGAAAAATGAGGTAAAACCCCCAATTTTTGTGAAGAAACCCTCAAAACGAAAATCAACAATTCACCCTCAAACTTACATCAATCAACCCAAAAAATACTCTACTTTCAAACTGTAAAGAAGAGCAAAACAATCTTAAATGGTATCAAAGAATTGAGATGAAAAAATTGGAAAATCTTGTAAAAATCCTCAAAATGAAATTCAACTATTTGAGTTGAAATCTATATCAATGAATAGGAAAAATGAGAAAAATGATGAAGATTAATGTGTATAGAAGAATGAAATCAGATTAGTGAAACAAAAAAACAACAAATTGATTTTTTTATTATGAAATATGAATAGTGAAAAATAAATAAAAAAATTTGAGCAGCGTATTGAAAGGATCTTAATCCCGCTCTAATACCATATTACAAGTATGATTAGGAGAGGGCCTCCATTGAAGAAGTGTAAGAGCACAAGAATAATACACAAAATGATGAAAATAATTGTATTGCATTATCTCTTATTCTTGAATACATTCAATAAAAAAGCTACCTGAGCTCACCTATGCTCACTTTCAGGAAGATATATATAAGCTTTTAAGTATTTAATACATACAATAAAAAAAGCTATTTGAGCTCACCTGTTCTCTTTCATGAACGGTAATTTAATTTGCAATCAACAAATATAACTATTGTTAAGCTGAAAGATTGATTTGAAGTATTAAACCATCATCATCATACTCAGTGTATCCCACTCATAGAAAACTATAATTTAAGGAAGGAAGAACGGCGGCAACTCATACCCATAAAGGAGAGCGCGACCAAAAGAGTACCCAACTCGAGAAAGTTTAAGAGAAGTTTCTGCCACGGGAAAAATATTTATAGAAGACTTGTGAATCAGTCTAATAGTTGCAATAAAGGTTTAGTTCTCACCTTAAGTTCAAATACGGCCTAATGAGTTGATATGTGCATGATAATATTCCTTTTCATTGGTCCCAAGTTATATGAACTTATCAAAATTAATACATTAAATTCAATTTATTAATAAGATCTGATATGAATAAATTTAATTTTGTATATAACTCTTAAAAACATTATTCAAATTTATTTATCTTTAAAATAAAAAAATTCTAAATAGTAAAGAATATAAGCATTAGTCATAATAGTCAATATAAATTTGTTCATCGTTTAAAAATATAAATGCTCATGTAAAACTCCAAGGTAATATGCCGCAAAAACTAATATACCCTCTGTCCATTTAAGTTTATGCTATAAAACTCAAATATATTTAACTTTATTTAAAGTTTTATTATACAGACTCAAATTGCACCTAAATATGTACTAATTACCAAGTATAGCAAAGACAACTAAGGGTTTGTAGAGTTGTACGCAGCCAGCAAGCATGCGGCAAATGGCCCCCAAAAGTCAATAAACATCGTCCATTCAAGTCATTCAACCATATACCCACCACCTTATTATGTTTTCCCCTTTAATTTGCTTGGTAGTCCTATCTACTCTTTCTATTTAATTTGGAATAGTTTGTTTTGGATTAGATTGTACTTATGCACCTACTTTATGGAGTAATTAACCAAATACTCTAATATATTGATCACACTTTGATCAAAAATTTTTAAAATTTTAATTAAAATAAAAGCGAACAAACTGAAATAAAAATAGAAATTTTATGATTATATGTTCTTTGCATTTTTTTTGTCTCTATTAATATACAATATTAATTTTCAGTAGTAATTTATTTTATTTTTTATACCGGATAAAAATTAATTATCTACTAATAATGCTATATTTGTATTATTTATTATAAACATGTTTCTTTTGCATTATAATTTCATAAATACTATTGTTCTAATATACTTTATGTTCCTATGAATTTGCCTAGAAAAGGTGTAATACAAATTACAATGATTAAGGAATGGTGGTGTCATTTACCAACATTTTTATTCACGAAATATTGTAAAATTAAAGGGATTGATACAAATAAAAGGTAATATTAGTTCATAATTAGCTAGCTAGGGAGTAATTTACACTCAAAATAGTACTAGTATTTAGTACAAAGTTTATTTAAAGAATAAATGTATATGAGCAAGTAATAATTGTTAGAGTATATAAGATATTCTGTGGCCTTAATCATTAGCTTAAACTTCTGGTTGGTGATGGTTCCTTAACATGGTATCAGAAGTCAACGTGACAAGAGGTCACGGGTTCAAATCTCAACCACCTCTCATTTTAAGTGGAATACTTAGCGTATATGCGCATCCACATTTCTAGTCCAATGGACTCTCGCGTGAGGGGGCGTATTAGAGTATATAACATATTATTGGGCCTCAACCATCAGCTTAAACTTTTGGTTGAGCTAGTTCCTTAATAATAATACTCTTCTTTAACAGGATCAATTACAACTTGAGTTCATAGCATATTTAAGTGAAAACAAAACTCTTCTTTAATTATGTAAGTGTAAAATTTAATTTTTTTTTACAAAGCAAAATCATTTCATTGAAAATGAAAAAACATAGGAGTATTGTTTCTATATGAGAATAGACACAATTAGAATTAAGATAAAATCGATTTAAACTGAAATAATGAAGATAATGCTGGTATAAGGTTTATTATTTACCTTAGCCAATGTAGAAGTGTGTAACTCATATAAGTAATCTGCATATATCCACAAATATGAGAAGGGTCTAGAACGTGCCTCCATGGACCGACTCCAAAGCTTAAGTTATAATTAATATTTGAGAAGGTACATAAGTACTCCGATTTAAAGTGCATTGTGGTTTTTCGAGTGGGCGAACAATACTAGAATTTATTTATGGAGTGAGACTGTAGTAAATGAAGAACAATAATGCTCTAAGGAAGAGCCATATAACACTCAAAGAATAATGTATGTGCTAATGTTAATGTGTATAATTGTGTACATGATTGTTGAGGTGACTTTAAGTATTTATAATGTTAATTATCTTTAAGGTTATCGTTGCCTATAATGTCATGTCATTGAATTTTCTACTTTCTCGCCTATATCATTAGTGGATGTAAGTAACCAGGTTGTATGATGATAATAACTAAATGTTATTAGACTGAGTTAAACGGTTATATCTTTAGGTCTCTGTAAGAGTACATTCAACCTACGTCCATTTTTTTCGATCTAGCAATAATCATGGATTAGGAATTATTCATCGCAGCCGTCCAAATGGGATAGACTAGTCAATACGCGTACAAGTATATATGCTAGAGATTTTAAAGCCTTTTTTCTTTTGGTATTACTTACTATTACAATTTTAATTTATTACTTTCTCCAAATTTTAATACTTGACTTATTTGATCAATTTTTATAAGAATTTTACTAATCCAACATTGCAAGTATTTAAAATCACAATATTTTTGATTCCTATATTATTAATAATAGAGAAAATTATTTAAAACTACCTTTTCTATACCCTTCTTTGCAAAAAACTACCTTTTGTAAATTTTTTTGCAAAAAACTACCTTATTTAAAGTATTCTTTGCAAAAGACTACCTATTAACGGTTTCTTAGTGTTTGACCGTTGAAACTGACGTTGACCATCACGTGCAAGTCACGTGATGTATTAAAAAAAAATTTTTTTTTTAAAAAGTAACAATAATAATAATAATAAAAATAATAATAATAAATAATAATAATAATAATAATAATAATAATAATAATAATAATAATAATAATAATAATAATAATAATAATAAAAATTAAAAATAAAAAATAAAAAGAAAAATAAAAAAATAATAATAATATTAATAAAAGTAATAATAATATAAATAAAAATAATAATAATAATAATAATAATAATAATAATAATAATAATAATAATAATAAATAATAATAATAATAATAAAAATAATAATAATAATAATAATAATAATAATAATAATAATAATAATAATAATAATAATAATAATAATAATAATAATAATAATCATAATACTAATAATAATATTCTTATTATTGTTGTTGTTATTATTATTATTATTATTATTATTATTATTATTATTATTATTATCATGATTATTATCATTATTATTTTATTTTAATTAATTTTTTATTATTATTATTTTTTAATTTTATTTTTATTTTTATTATTATTTTTTTATTTTTATTTTTATTTTTATTTTTATTTTTTTTATTATGATTTTTATTAGTATTATTATTATTATTATTATTATTATTATTATTATTATTATTATTATTATTATTATTGTTGTTGTTGTTGTTGTTATTATTATTATTATTATTATTATTATTATTATTATTATTATTATTATTATTATTATTATTAATATTTTTATTTTTATTTTTATTTTTATTATAATTTTTATTATTTTTTTTATTTCTTTTATTTTTATTCTTATATTATTATTATTATTATTATTATTATTATTATTATTATTATTATTATTATTATTATTATTATTATTATTATTTATTTTTATTATTTATATTATTATTATTAATGTTACTTTTTAAAAAAAAAATTTTTTTAATACATCACATGACTTGCACGTGATGGTCAACGTCAGTTTCAACGGTCAAACACTAAGAAACCGTTAATAGGTAGTCTTTTGCAAAGAATACTTTAAATAAGGTAGTTTTTTGCAAAAAAATTTACAAAAGATAGTTTTTTGCAAAGAAGGGTATAGAAAAGGTAGTTTTAAATAATTTTCTCTTAATAATATAACTTATACTCCAAATGAGACTTGTTTAAGCCAAGAATTTGGAATTTCATTGCTATACTAGGATTATTAATTATGTTAATAGTGATAAAAATGAGACTTAAATAAATCACTTTTTAAAATTAATCACAATATACCCTTTTTATTCAAAATAATTGTCTCATTTACTTTTTATACTCTACATACTGTATTTTTAATCCTCAATATCTCAAATTATTCATAATTAAAAAACTATAGTCCATTTATTTTAATTTTTGCACGCATTATAAACAAATTTTAATCATCAATTTCTCTAAATACACAGCATTATAAACAAATTTTAATCATCAATTTCTCTAAATACACATCATAATAAATTATAAAAATTATTTGATGAAAAAGACATTACCTCCGTTTTAAAATACTTGCAAATGAAAATGACGTATAATATCACTATCAGTTACAAATATAATGGCACGAAGGATATAAAATTCCACATTAATATATTTAATCATCAACATATTTCCTCAAAAACTAATTTAAATTTGTCTCAATTGAAAATAACTAAAGTGGCAAACAAAAGAGACGAAATATAATAAAAAATTGATATTAAAACAAATTAAGCAAAATTCTAATTCTAATCATACATCGTATCAAACAAACAAATAAAAATGTGAAAAATGACAAGTGTAATCGAATGTTAAATTTACAATTTTGTTTACCTGATTAGAATTTAAATTTTACCTAAAGTTAGAGCTATATTATGTAATGTATTTATAATTTATCATAGTAAATTTGTTCATCTAATGCAATATGTTACATATTTAATTGGAAGGAAAAAGTGTTGTACTCGATAAAAAAATTAAAAATATTATTACTAATTATTTTTTAGTTTGGAGAATCATGTATTTAGCATATCTAATAATATTAATATATATTTGTATTATTCTTTAAAAAAGTTAAATATATTTAAATTTATAAATTAAGAATAATATATATATATTAATATATACGATGAATAATATAAAAAACAAATGAGACAATTACTGTAATATTTATAATAATAATTCAAATTAAATCAAAAACAAAGAATAAATTCCTTCTCCCATTTTTTGGGTATATCATTCAATATTGTTTACCAAAAAGAATAACAAAATGAAAAAGAAAAAAAAATCAATGAGCTGTAAGTTTAGATCTCCTTTTTGCTTGACTGTAAAGCACAACACCCATTACTGTTATACCAAAACCAACCATTCCCATTGCCGTCACCGGATTCTTAAATATCAATACCGACACTATCGCCGCCACCGCCGCCTTTGCATTCCCTAACACTTGGAGCGTCAATGGACTCGTATGTTTCGTCACTAAAAAGTTCGTCAAATTTACCAAATAAGCCACGGTAGCATTCCCAATTAATAAAAACACAACAAACCAATCTTCCTTTGCTTTATTGATTGTGATTCCTGCTACATTACCTTCAAAATACAGTGAAAATGGCAGTAATATTCCGGCCGCCATGGGAGCCATGTACATAAGCAGATTCATGGAGTTTAATTTCTCAGATTCTGAACTTAATAAAATTCCTTGAACTACGGATTTTAATGCTCTACCTGCTGTAGATCCTACACATAAGAAGAACCCAAAAAGATGAAACAATGGCTCGCTATTCGATGCGACGACTATACCCAGAACAACAGGAAGTAAAGAGAAGTAAACAATTGGGGATTCTTTCTTACAAGTGATGATAAATGCAAAAATTGCTGTGAAAAATGGGGTTGTTGCTCCTATTGCTTGATTGAATGAAACGGGGATGTATTTCAGTGACGCATTTCCACAAACAACTGAAAAGCAGAAAATCAAAGAAAGGGAAAAGATCTTGAGAAGTTGTTTTCGTGATTGGATGAATTGGGAAGGAACCAATCGAAGAGAATGAATCGCAAAAGAAGAGTAAAAAGAGCAAGAAATCATATGAAGGGTAGTAAGAAAAATTGGGTAACGATAGCCATAGATGGAGAGAAGGTATTTGTTCAAAAGAAGAACACCAATATTGGAAGAATACCAAGAAGCGACGATAATAACCGTAACAAACGACGCAGAAGAAGCGACGGCAAGATTGTTGGAATTATTATTACGAGATTCAGAAGGCGGTGTTTGGGGGATTTCAAGAAGGATTTGGTCAGGGGAATTGTCGAGTTTAGGGTTGCTGTTACGACGGGTAGTCCATTGTTCGACCACCATTGGAGAGGAATTTGAGGTTTGAGGAAGAAGAAAAGGTGAGGTGGAGAGAAGTGATTGGGTTGAAAAAGGAAGAAGATAATATGAGTGGGCAAAGTATGGGTGTCGGTGGGAATGGGAATGATTATGATTATGGGAGGCTTGTAGGTGAAGGGTACCTTGTTATTTTATTTATTTATTTATTTATTGGAGATTTATGGGTTTTTTTAGTAAATGTGAAAGATTTTTTATTGATAATTAATTGGGTTAGGAGTTAGTGAAGGTGTTGGTGTGTCTTGATCTAAATCTAAAAATTCAAGATTGATCAGTCTTTGTCTCACAATAGTAGAAACTAATTTATTTTCTAGATGGGTGTAATGTGATAACTACATGAATTTCTATCAAAATTTGATACTTAGAACTAGACCTGGGAAAACGGTCGGTCGGTCGGGTTTTGGGTCGGATCAATTTCGATCGGGTCATTTTCGGGTCGGGTCAGTTTCGGATCGGGTCAGTTTCAGGTCGGATCATTTCGGGTTTCGGGTCGGTTCGGATTGATCCAACGGGTTACCATAAAACATCAGAATATCCAATCGACTAATTCAACATAAAAAAAAATCATTAAAATGTCTAAAATGCATCATACTACAAAAAAAAATATCCAAATGAATCAATTTAAAAGTATAAATAAGAACATGTTAAATAGCAAATTGTTCAAACACTTCATCTTCATTTAGATTTTCTTCTTCGCCTTCATCTTCTTTTTCATCTTCATCTTCTTCATCTTCATCTTCATCTTCATCTTCTAAATCTTTGTTAGCTTCTTCATTACACATTGGTGGAAGATCAACCTCTAATCCATTTTCAAGTGGATCTATCAACATAAAACAAATTCACAAAATAAACTATAGTTTTAGTTTAACAAATTGAAGATCATATTATTTGCATTCCAAACTCAAATAATTGATAAATTTACCTTCTTTTACTTTATAACCAAATAGCCAACTACGACTAGTAATTAAAGCCTCAGCAGTATCCGGTTGAAGAGAAGCTCTATACTTAGTAAGCACTCTACCTCCTAAGCTAAAAGCTGACTCGGATGCAACAGTAGTAATTGGAATGGCTAATAAATCCCTTGCCATATGCGCAACCTGTGCATGTCGAGTTTCATTTGTTTTCCACCATTGCAATACATCTAGTTCAAGATGATGATCAAGCCTAGACTCCTCAAGATAAACATCTAATTGTGACAAATTTGCACTAGTCCCTCCAGCAAAAGATGAAAATCCCTATTAAAGTACTAGTAATTAGAAGGTTAAAATAATAACAATACAATTATAAAAAACTTCAAAAAAAAAAATACTTACAGGAAGATCATCATCCACGACATGACTACTAGCTTCACGGTCACAGGGAGTATCATTCCTTACATACTCCGCAAATAAATCATAGAGTTTGTCTTTGACTTGGTTGGCTTTCCAGGACCCATTTTGAGGATCCAAGTGTTCAAAACAATATTTGATCAATTGAAATTTATAACGAGGATCCATCATGGCAGCAAAAGAAAGAACAACACTATAATTTTCCCAATATTTATCAAATTTATTTTTCATATTCTTTGCCATATCTTTTAAAAACTTATCTTCACTATCAGCATATTGTATCAACAAACATTCGATTCTCCACACACTTTTAAAGTACAAGTTGACAGTTGGATAATTTCTTCCCGAAAACTGTTTTGTTATATCATCAAGAGGTTTTAAAAGTGCAACAATTTTTTTAACCTTTGACCAATCATCATGTGTAGGAATATTAGGAAGGTCTTTGTCAATTCTTTTCAGGTTTTCATAACAAGGACAATAAATCAATGCCCTTTCAAGCATCCTATAGGTAGAATTCCATCTTATAGGACAATCCAACCACAACCTTTTAGAAATACTAACATCAATACCAATTGCACACTCCCTCAACTTTGCTTTTCGTACTTCAGAACCATTTATATACTTAACCAAGGTCTTTATTGTTTTTATTTCATCTCCAATGACCTTCAAACCATCTTGAACAATTAAGTTCAAAATATGAGCACCACAACGAACATAAAAATAATCACCATAAGCAAGCAATGGATTATACACACTTAGACTATGAGCAAGCAATTTTTGCATATTATCATTGTACTTAGCATTGTCTAATGTGATAGAGAACACCTTTTGTTGAAGCTTCCATTCTTTTATAATTGCAATTAACCTCTCATGTACTATGTTGGCATTATGAGGAGGGGGGACATGACAAAAGGCAATAATCTTATTGTGTAACTTCCAATCATCATCAATATAATGTGCAGTTAATGAAAGATAACCCTCATCCACAATCGAATGCCACATATCAGTAGTTAAGCAAAATTTTGAAGACACCCCAATGCTCATTTGTTTCTTCAACTTAAGTTTTTCATTTTTATGGACTTCTAAGCAATACTTCTTAGCGGTTTTTCGACAAATAAATTTACAATCTTCATTTAAGAAGCTATGTATAGCTCGATTTCCAGCATCTTCAGCAAATGTAAAGGAATAACCATGTCTTATAATTGCCCTAGCCACTAATTGCTTATACATGGAAGGGTCAAAATGTTTTAGATCACCCTTGTCTTTCTTACCCTTTTTTTGTTTGTTAATTTCAAAAGTAGCTCGTGCAAAGCAAGACTCACTATGACGCTTAAAATTTGTGGTTCCATTAGTAGAATGAGCAAGAATAGGACCTTGTTTGCAATATTTACAAAGAGCTCTTGGAATATTGTCCTCAAACATGTGACCATCAAAACAATCATAATCCTTCCAAACAGGAGAAGTCCATTTTCTTTTTTTACATTCGGACAACGGCGCATTCATGTTGTTTGTAGCTGCTTGCTCTTCTACTCATAAAGACAAAGAAACAAGTTTGTATCAAGCTGATTACTCAATGACTGACTTAGCAAAATTAAACATTAGACTAATTTATAAAAAAACATTCAGTTAAACTAATTTATAAAAAAAAAACAAATTTATTCATAACTTACCCACACTTGGACATGAATTCGCACTACATGAAGAAGAGATTGAAAATTCCGGTGAAAAAATTGGAGTTGAAGATGGAGTTGAGGATGAAGATGGTGAGAGTTGAGTATATCCTTGAATTATTGGAAGATTTGGCATTGAAAATGGAGATTTTGGAGGTCTTCGTTTTTGTTTTGACATGCTTATCAACAAACAAACAACATACAAAAAAACCCATACATTATAAACCCAGACTTTACACAACAGCAACACAAATTTTTAAAGCAGCAAACTTACTTAACTTGTACTACAAATCAATCAATCAACCAAGATCGCCAATAACATAACCAATAATAAGAATTTAACTAACACAGAACACCAATTTCGCAGAGAAGTAAACCCAGATCAAATTGCACGAAACCCAGCAAAATTCAGATCATTAACTGTCAAATTAGATGTCTATCAAAGTTTTTGGATAAACCCAACCTTTTTCAGCAAACCCAATTGGTAATACTTGATGTTGAGACAAAAGACTAATTCAAAAACTTCAAATTGTAATTGATTCAAAAACTTCCGAAATATTTCAATTCAACCCTCAATTGGCATCACAAATCAGAATTAACAAGAATCAACAATGGCGGAACAACAACAAATCAGAACTTACATTCGACAATGGCGGCAGCAAAATCGAGCGTGAGAACTTGAGGAAGATGAATGGCGGAAACAAAATCGAGCGTGAGAACTTGAGGAAGATGAATGGCGGCAGCAAAATCGAGCGTGAGAACTTGAGGAAGATGAATGGCGGCAGCAGCACGCTAGTAGAGAAGTAGGGTTTGTTTGGTTTTTTTAACAGAGAAGAAGATGAACTGAGACAGAGAATGAGAGAAGTAAAGATGAAACGAAATTGACCAACGTAGGTTTTTTTAACAAGCATCAACCCATCGGGTCAGACCCGACCCGGACCCGACCGACCCTTTTTTTACGGGTTCTTCGAGTTCGGTCATTTTTCGGGTTCGGGTCAAAATTTTCGGGTTTCAACCCAATTTTTTCGGGCGGGTTTTGGATCAATTTTCGGGTCGGATCAATTTTTCCCAGGTCTACTTAGAACTAAGACTATGGACTAATTTAGTAATCTCTATTTGGGGATTTTAAAGGGTTATAGATAGAGTTATTTATTTTGATTATCGAATTAATTTTAGGTTGTTGTTTTGGATTTGTTTAGAAATGAGTATTATGTCTGTATTATTTTGTATAATTTTAGATTTATTTTGAAGTTGGGTCAAAGTCGAATTTGATTACAAAATCAGGTAAATATTGAGTCGTCGAGTATGTTTTGAACACCATTAGTTATTGGAGATGTCCAAGAGTGCTCCAACTATCGAGGAATAAAATTCATATGATGAAGTTATGGAAAAGAGTGATATAGATACGTATGAGAAGATGTAACAACATTGCTAAGAACCAATTTGTACATTTACCAGAGATATATACAAATACAATGCAAGCTATTCATTGTATGTGATAAATAATGGAATTAAGCCGTAGTACTAGAGAAAAAGGCTTGTACATGATTTTTATTGACTTGGAAAAATCATACGATCAGTTACCAAGAGAAATATGTATTTTGGTTAGGGATGGACATTTAAGGGTATGGGTCGAGTCTGGACCCTAACTGAAACCAAACCCTAATTTTATGGTAGGTTCCAAACCTAGACCCTGATATTAAGGGTCTAAAAATTTAGACCCTGACCCAAACCTTAAGGGTCTAGACCCGGACCCTTAAGGTCTAGAACCATATTCTAAAAAGTTTATTTTCTTGAGTGAGATTAAAGGGTCTAAAAAATAGATCCTAATATAGACCCTAATCTGAACCCTTATTTAGACTCTTAGGGTCTAGGTTCCTAAAATCCGTAGAGAATTACTTAAAACCTTCTAAATCAATAATGATTTCAAAACCAAACTTAAAAACAAATTTGAATAACATATTTTTACTTCAATGGCAGAAATTACTCAAACATTACAAACAACATTAAAACACTTAAATTCAAGTTACGAAAACACTAAAATCTAAAATACACAATTAATCTTTGTAAAATTCAAATTACGAAAACACTAAAATCTAAAATACACAATTAATCTTTGTAAAATTCAAATCTAACTCCCATATCATCCATTTTCTAAATGCTGCACTCCTTCCTCTAATCATGAGGGTCGTCATCAAGATCCTACAAACATTTATAAGAAAGCGAATGTAAATGAAAAACTTAAATTAAAATAGTATATATATATATATATATATATATATATGTATATATATATATATATATGTATATATATATATATATATATATATGTATGTATATATATATATATATGTATGTATATATATATATATATGTATGTATGTATATATATATATGTATGTATGTATATATATATATATATGTATGTATATATATATATATGTATGTATGTATATATATATATGTATGTATGTATATATATATATGTATGTATGTATATATATATATATGTATGTATATATATATATATAAAGTTTATGTTAAAAATAAAATACTAAATTTATGATATCAACTACTTCACCATCGCCTTCAACATTGAAATCTTCATTTATTGTTGAACAACCATGAACGTTTTCTGATGTACCTTTAAATGAAAACCACCAAAAAAAATGTCAAGGATCTAAAATGATTCAATAACATGAAATAAAATAAATGTTATACAACTACACTAGCAATTATTGAGAAAAAAAATGAGGAAAAAAAAAGTAAAAGGTGTATTACCTTTAAGGTCTTTGGTCATCCAATTTTGCAAACACATAAGTGCTTCTAGAGTATGGGAATGTAGTCTACATCTGTGTGGACTAACTACTCTTCCTCCCGTACTAAAAGCACTTTTTGAAGCCACAGTTGATATGGGTATAGCAAGAATGTCCCTGGCAATCTTTCTGAAAATTGGATACTTATCATTCTTACTGCACCATTTAAGAACATCAAACTCTTCATCTTCCGGTAGTGATTCACGGGCTAAATAATGATCCACTTCAAAGATTGGGTCCACTTTTTTGTGCTAATCTTAGCAATTTTATTTTGGCCCATAAATCCCATCCACTCTTAGAAGATTGCACAGGTACCCATTTCTTGGAAATTTGAGTAAGTAATTCATAATCCTTATTCTTATTCTCTTGATACTCATCAACTAGCATATCAAGAAGCTTTCTAATTCTTTCAATTTGCACCTTAGCTTCACCATCATAAAACAAGTCAAAATAAAACTTAATACAATCCATTTTGTTTCTTGGATCTAAAACAGATACAACAGCTAAGAATCCATTAATGTTTTCCCAATACTTGTCAAATTTTTCTTGTATTTTTTGAGCCATACACTTAATAACTTCGACATCACATTCTAAGCATTGCTTCAAAACAACTTTAATTTCACAAATACGTCGAAAAAACAAATTAATGGTAGTGTATTTCCTTCCGAAAAATATAAAAGTTGTATCATAAAAAATATCCAACTTCTCACACACAGGATCAGCAGAAGTCCAATCTTCTTCACTAGGAACCTCAAATTTCATTCTCTTATTCAAATGTTTTAACCTCAAGCACACATCCTTAAAAGGCAAAACTGCTTGAAGCATTAAAAATGTAGAGTTCCACCTAGTCTTACAATCAAGAATAAGCCTCTTACTAGTACTTAAATTCAAAAAACGACATGTCTCCTCAAAATTTTCAATTCTTTTTGGTCTTAACATCCAAAATGAAACACAGTCTCAACTTTCTCAATCGCAGAATTAATCACATCTAACCCATCTTGGACAATAAGATTTAAAATATGAACACTATATCTATTATGCATAAACTTTCCACCCAATAGATGTGAACTTTTCTCAAACTTATCCGATAAGATTCTCATCATAGCATCATTAGTACTGCAATTATCAACAACCATAGAAGAAATTTTGTTCTCTAAAGAATATTGAGACAAACTATCCATTAAAACTCTTTTGAATGTGAACATGAAACATAACAAAACCTATATATAACATATATATAAGCAAACAATATTTCTGAATTTCATAAAACAACATATAACATCTCAGATTATAGTAAATAAATTATCAATTGCAAATTAGAAATTGACTTATTACCTTAAAGTACGATTTCTAAGGATCCATTGTTGGTTGATAAAATGAGAAGTAACAACCATATAACCTTTCTTTTGATTGGAGGTTGTCCGCATATCGATAGTAATTGACACCTTACTCTCATTATGCTCCAATAACGCCTTGAGTGCTTTCTTATCTTCATCGTACATTTTCATGATATCACGCTTTAAGGTTGCTCGAGATATCATCTTAAAAAAAGAATTGAGACCAAAAACAAATCTCCTAAATCCAATGTGGTCTACTATTGACAATAAATAATCAAAACAGACAACAAAATATACAAAAAATGAAGAGATTCAACAAAAAATTTTAAAATGAAATAAAAAATGATGTTACAAAATGGAATAATGGGATAAAATTACAAAAATAAATAAGGGGATAATCAAAATCAAAACGAAATCAAAAAACTTACAAAACGAATTAAAAAATGAAAAAAATCACTTCTACAAACTAAATTAAAGAAAGACAATAAAAGAAAAATCACTTTCGGTCACAGAGTAAATGCCGGTGAAATCGAAATGTAGAAGGAAAACACGATGAGAATGGCCAAGATTTGAGTGAAGTACATAAACAATGGCGATTAACAGTTAAACGAATGGGAAAATGGCAATGGAAAATGCTTTGAATCAAATACTACGGACCAGGGTTTTTGTTGATGCTAATTGGCGATGGGATATAGAGTACATGAAAAATTGCTTCTCAGTTTTGCTTAATGACAAAGGCGAAGGAAGAGGAGACTTGGTGGCTGTCTGACTTTTGAGAATACAGATGAAGCAGTGAAGATCTAGTTATTGATTTATCTGATCAGTGAGCTCTGAAAATGAAATAGGGTTTGGGAAAAAAAATTTGGGGAAGATGATGAATAGTATTTAATGAAAATTCTGATTTTCATTTTGGCAAATGAGAAAAAAAAATTATGGAAAAAAAACATAAAATAAAATGAGGAGGGATTAAATAGAATCTTTGCCCTTAATAGTGCAATTCTCAAAACATATTTCCCACTTTATATTCATGAAAAACTTATTTCCCATGATACCGTCTACATAGGACGGTACATAAAATATATATTTTTGTATTTTTTTAAATTAAACTGCTATTTCAAATGATGGTTTGGTATTATTTTTCTAGCAAATTGCTATATGCGATGACGGTTTAATTCATATTATAATTTTGAGAAAAACTAAAAATGATGAGTTCCATCATCCATGAAATGATATGAGCCAAATGATTTTTTTAAAAACACAAGCCATGACAGTATCCCATTAATAGCGTGTGAGAGCAGTTGGTGGTGAGGATGTAGGAATTGCTTTTTCTTGTTTCCGGTCGCGGATTCTAATCTGATGGATAGCAAAGTAGTTTATTTTTTTAATTTTTAATTTCACTTATTTACAATCAAACCGCTATCTCAGATAGTGGTTTTCTCTTCTATAAAAACCGTTATCTGAGATAGCGGTTTGCTAACGAACAAAATTAAATAAAAAAATGTTATCCTACGTGGACGGTAGTAAGGGAAATATATTTCTCTATTACGTAAAGTGAGAATTATTTTATAAAAACACAATATTATGGGAATAGGCTCGATTAAATATTGATTTATACTTAAGCCTAATTTATTTTTTCAAATGTTACAAATTATATTCTACAAGCCAAAAAAATTAAAAATATAAAAAATAAAAAGGGTCCAAGGGTCTACCCGCACCCGGAACCTTATAATATTTTTTGGACCCGGACGTGGACTCGGACCCTTAGGGTCCAAAAAAATAGACCCTTACCCTTAAAAAAGGGTAGGATCTAATAGGGTCCGGCTAGAGTCTTAGACCCTTGCCCATCCCTAATTTTGGTGAGCAATGATAAAGAAAGGTAATTCCAAGAATACATTAATATAGTGCAAGATATGCATTGAGGTGTGAAGACAAATATTAAGACATGGAGGGATAATATACTATTTCTCAATCAAAATTGGCCTTCATCAAGGCTCGACTTAGTGATGGCCGTGGGACGGGTTAACCGAAATCAAACCGGTCCCGAACCGCAAAAGAACCGTACCGGAACACTTTGTTTTAAGATCATTTTATTGAGAAACGATATCTTACAATTAGATTAACTGTTTTTTGGTTACAGGATAAACTAAGTAAGATATAGATTAAATGAAAATCGAACTCAGTCTTTTTCTAGAAAAATAATACATATTCTTCGACTAAAATAAAATTCGATTCTCTTTTAACTGTAAGCCATCATTGTAGATATAACATATACCGATGGAAACTGTCATAACCCGTGAAATCTTCTACACTAAAACCTAGTTGAAGTTGGACCATGAAAGCTCTTCCCGTCAAGTTGGCACCATATATCTTTTAACACGCTTGGCTTCACGAGCTGATTCTTCACAGCCTTCAGTTTTCTTCCATTCATATTTCAAATTAAACAAAAGTTAATACTCTATTTCAACTTTGTCCCTTTGAAATTGCCACAAAATTTATTTTAGGAAAAATTAATGTAAATTATTACCTTTCTTTGATTTTGCCAATAATAATACTAATTTTTTATTAACCATGAATAACACCAACTTGAGGGTTTTTTTCTTAGAATAATACCAACTTTAGTTTATTAACTAATATACCAAAATTTTTTCGTCGTATAACTTGTATAGTTTGTTTTTAACATCTTAGGAATATTTTAGGAAACACCCTTCTAAATTGATATTATTCATGATTAATCAAAAGTTAGTATTATTGTAGAAAAATAAGCAAAAGGTAATATTATTTCTTATAATTTTTCCTTAATTTTAATACGTCTCTTTAACTTTACTACATTTGATTATGGGATGTCTCTTTAACTTTACAACATTTGATTATGGGATATGTACGTACACGCATTTTTCCTTAATACTCATTTACACAATTCAAAATTACCAATTAATCCTTAATATTTGTGTTAACTCTTACTGTTACAATTTCAAAAAGACAAATCAAGCATTTCATTTCATTATTAGAGTATATAACACATCTTAGGGCCTTAACTATCAAGTTAAGTTTTTGGTTGAATTGGTTCCTTAACACGGTATCAAGAGCCAACGTAACAAAAAGGTCTCAGATTTGATTCTCTACTACCTAAAAATTCAATACTAAAACATTTAGCGCAAAGTATGAGGAGGGCAGTGCTGTTTCCTATATCCCAAAGAGCTCATTTGATGAAGGGACATGTTAGAGTATATAACATATCCTATTCTCTTAATTACCAGTTTAAACTTTTGATCGAATTAGTTCATTTAACATTCATGCTTTTGATTGAGTTGGTTCTTTTGACATTGATAGCCACCCCAAATACCCCATTTCATAACTATTTACATCCTCACCTTAATAAAGCGATTCTTAGTACCCCCATTTCCCGTGATGATACTAACTAATTTAAAGTACCAAACTTTTGCATGGATTCACATTACTTAGATTTCTTTAAGCAATCATATATACAAAACCCAATAATACATAATAGACATATTTTCAATTTCATCCAAGAAATGTCAAGTATTTAACCAAATCAAAACGAACAATATTATAACGTTACACAATTATGGAGAAATTTCCTCCACCATCATCTAGCACATCAAATGTTCATTGTGTTGATATACATGAAGCATTATCAGCAGATGATCAAGAACACCCACCAAAGCCGACCGCGGCGAGACGAGGCAGGCCCAAGCCTGTAAGGTTTCAAGAACAAGGAAGAAGGCTAGGAAATAGGAATCTAAGTAGACAAGTATCACTTGAAACAGGATTTTCTGTTTTGAAAGGGAAGCAAAATGAGAGAATTTCTTTAAATAGAAGTGGGAGAAGTCTTGGTGGGGTTGGGTCTAAAAGTAGTAATGTTGGGGTTGGGGTTGGTGTAGGGGAACCTAAGAAAGGAGATTTTAGTATGTTTAGGACTAAATCTACTCTTACTAAACAAAACTCTTTGTTGCCTTCTACTTTTAAAAAGGAAAATTATGATATTGATTTTAATGAGAGGGTTAATAATAATAATATTATTAATAATATTATTAATAATAATGTTAGTAATAATTATAATAATAATAATAATAATAGTAATAATAATGGGGGTCATGAGGAAAATGAATCTGTTAATAAAAGTGTTCCTGCTGGGAGGTACTACGCTGCTCTTAGAGGTCCTGAGCTAGATCAAGTCAAGGTATTTTAATTTTCTATATTTTAAACTTGATTTTGTTAGAAATATTTGGGTATTTACATGCTAGTCTATAAAATGTTTGCTAACTAAGCTATTCTGGTATATCAATGGTTAAAAGGTTGCACTTTTAACTATAATATTAAAGATGTTGATTATGTATTTAGGATGCTTTATATAAAAGGTATGTTTGTATTTTTAATTATATATTGTGTGGCATTGTTGATATTTGTTTTCAAGATCATATGTTTCTATGTGTATATATCTATGTGTATTTGTCTCTTTTGATGTTACAACAATTTTTTAGTAATTAGATCTAAAGTCTTATGTGTACCTCACCCTTGTAATAAGAGTTCGAGTCTTATCACCTACCCGAAATTCAAATTTCTTACCATTCTTTGCATTCTTCAACAATATTTACATGTGAATTACTATACATGATTTACAACCAAACTTTTTATTTTCACAGGATTCAGAAGACATACTTCTACCCAAAGATGAAACATGGCCGTTTCTCCTAAGATTCCCAATAAATTGTTTTGGTATATGCTTAGGTCTAAGCAGCCAATCCATCTTATGGAAGTCAATATCAACAAGCCCATGCATGAAATTCCTCAACATAACCCCATACATAAACCTTGTACTTTGGAACCTTTCCTTACTAATCCTCTTATTAGTATCCATCACATATTTACTCAAATGTATATTCTACTTTGAAGCAGTCAAAAGAGAATACTTCCACCCTGTTAGAGTAAACTTCTTTTTTGCTCCATGGGTTGTAGCCATGTTTATGGCCATAGGAGTTCCTCCCATCATAGCACACAACAATCTTCACCCTTCGATTTTCTTCCTTTTCGCGGGCCCACTTTTCGTCCTCGAGCTTAAGATTTACGGGCAATGGCTATCAGGAGGAAAACGACGTTTAAGTATGGTGGCTAACCCATCTTCACATCTATCAGTAGTTGGTAACTTTGTTGGGGCAATTGTGGGTGCTAAAGCAGGGCTGATGGAGCCAGCAAAGTTCTTGTGGGCAGTGGGATTTGCACATTATCTTGTGGTGTTTGTAACACTTTATCAAAGATTGCCTACAAGTGAAACATTGCCAAAGGAATTACACCCTGTTTATTGTATGTTTATAGCAACACCTGCAGCAGCTAGTATTGCTTGGGGTGCTATTTATGGTGAATTTGATGGGTTATCAAGGACTTGCTACTTCATTGCTTTGTTTCTTTATATCTCACTTGTTGTTCGACCTCAATTCTTTACTGGTTTCAGGTAATTTTTCTCACTTACATCTAATCTGATTTACTTTGGATAACTAAATTAATTAGTAGAATGGGCAGTTAACAAAGCATGTATCATTTTACCGAAGAGAAAGGAACGGAAGGGAGAAAAGGAGATAGAAATGAGAATTACATGCACCTTTGTGATTTCTAATTAGACCCTTATATTCATCAAGTAGGAAGATTAATCTAACGACAGAGCAGAGCCAAAAAATTAGGATTTAATGAGAGAAAAAAATTAAGGATTTTCATTTTATAAAATCAAATAGTGAGTGACTCCACTGTTGAGATAGTGATTAAAGTGTAATTAAAATCTTTAAACATTAATAAGATTGTCTTCAAATTGTTTGGATGGAGATTTATAGTCCAAGATAAAATGAATCTTGGGATTTTTTCCCACCCCTCAAATTTTTGTTCCCTCTTTTGTTCTTACATTTATTACGAGTT
This sequence comes from Amaranthus tricolor, assembly GCF_026212465.1. Taxonomy (NCBI): domain Eukaryota; kingdom Viridiplantae; phylum Streptophyta; class Magnoliopsida; order Caryophyllales; family Amaranthaceae; genus Amaranthus; species Amaranthus tricolor. The sequence goes on along the minus strand of NC_080063.1, from coordinate 10,200,620 downwards.
ATTACTTCATCTTTGTTTGACGCCGTACTGTAATTATCAAGTGAGAAGATTAATCTAGTGACTCCATTATTCCGAGTGTGATTGAGGTGTGATGAGAGGAAATTTGGCAATTTTCAATATTCTCTTAGAAATCTAAGCAGACATAATTAATATGTGATTTCCTTTCTTGCACAGGTTTTCAGTGTCATGGTGGTCGTATACTTTTCCGATGACAACAGCATCAATTGCTACAATCAAGTACGCAGAGGAAGCGCCTTCGGTAGTAAGCAAAGGCCTAGCGTTATCACTCTCGTTCATGTCTACTACAATGGTGGCCATACTATTCGTTTCTACTTTTCTCCATGGCTTCATATGGAAGACGTTGTTTCCAAATGACCTTGCCATTGCAATAACAAAGAGGAGGCCAGCCAAGGAGCACACTAAGAAGTCTACAAAAAAACCTTACGACTTAAGGCGATGGACAAAGCAAGCGCCTCTTTCCCTTGTTTCTGCTATGACTAAGAACAACTCGTAAAACAACAGCAGTAACAACAAACCGTAAGCTAAATACCAGATTTATTAAAACTATATGATTTCAATTTCGAAACCCTAATCAAACTATATGAGCTGCACGACCACATAAAACGTTGCATGGAGCAGAAGCATATCTGCTTAAGAAATACTCAAGATAGTTCTTGAGCATAAATTTCATTAATTAGAATGATAGTATTCTTTTTGTTGTAAAAGTACATCCCTATATTCCCTCATAAAAAATCTATTGGATTAATCGATGAATACAGGCGGGCAAAAAAGGGGGCGCACGATTTATGTACAAAACTTGGTTAGTGTTATTCTGTAGGAGAGCTCAATGAGAAGAGACCAATTCCTTAGCACTTGTATAAAAAACGCAATCAACAGGCATCTGTACACCTAGGGATTTGAAAGACCTAGTTTTAAGATGAAAATATGAGCTATTGTTGTCTCGTACCCCCGAAAGGCCTGCAACAATGTATAATATTCAAACATTATATAACGATATAGCACAACCTAGTTCAGAAAAATGAGAACAAAATGCACCTGCTCATGCAATTGTGAGAACTGGTTAAGCCAATTCCTTTGTTAGCAACAGTCAATGTCTCTTTTCGACTAACAGTGTAGCTCGTTTTTCCTTTGCCTGGTACGTCATCTGCGTAAACGTAAAGACCTACAGTATATTAGAATCCCACTCACAGCATGGTCTTACTTTTGGAGTATGCAGATTTACTTTTAGCTAGTTTACAAACAAACAGTCAAAACAAAAGTAACTGATTTAAAAAGGGGAAACATACGTTTTGATAATTCTGGTGAAATGGTTGCCAACTGTTTTCTTTTGTTCCCTTATAGAAGAAGTGAGAAGTCAGCAAGTTTCCAAGATAATAGCACGGAAAAGAAAATGATTTAAATAAATGTCAAAAAACCTTAGAGGAAATAGAAGTTCTCTGGGGTAATTCAATCTGTGCGCAGTTTTTTGGCCGAGATTCACCAGTAAGCGAGAGCTACAATTATACCAAGAGAAAAATATGAGATACAGGATATTGTTCTAGAGGTAACTGAATGGATAATCCGCCAAGTCATGAATAAGTGAGGATACCTTGCTGAAAAGCTCTATCGGAAGATTTTGCTGAACCCTCTTCGCTGTTTGAAACTCAAATTCCTAATAGTTCAAACAAAAATTCAGGAATACTGCTTCATAAAAGTACATATATGCACTGAAGCAAAGATCTTGATCAAGATATTACCTTTGGTACTGTAACTTCCCGCTTGCTATTTCTGAAAACACCAATGTCTCCTCTACTTGTCAATATCTGCATCAGGCAATGTTATCTATTGTTTCGCATTTAATGCATAAACCAGCCTCAAATCTATGTTCACATTTCTATGTTAAAACTAAGTAGAAAATGAGATCATTTATTAGAGATTTTGGGATGATAATGACTACTTGTGAGTGATGTTCGGGTGTTTCTGAGCAAGTTTTGCACAGGACTAGATCTAATCTCTCCAGGGTACTGAGCCTGGCTTTCGCTTTCTCTGTTAAAATTTCATATAGGATGTTTCTTGTTCATTTCGGTTCTAAGATGAAGAGAGCAGGCCCTCAAAGCAGTTATTCCATTCATGAAGTCTTCAAATCATAGCAATTACCTTCCTGTCAAGAGGTCTTGCTTTAAAACTTTGTGATACTTTCTGTGCATCCCCTTTTTTAGCATCCACAAATTCAATCCTGCAGAAAGTACAATCAACTGATCGTAAACCATCGGGTTCAGAAATATACTGCATGATAATGCAAGCATCAAAAGAAATAGTGAAAAAAAGTCACCCTAGTATAAGCATCTATTTCAGACATGAGACATGATCATTCAATGAAATACTAACATACGAATCCTCACTTGAGTTAAATCGCATAGATCAGCATAAAAAATATTTGGCGTCTAAAGCTTCAATATGACTAAATATTTATAGTATATAGAAAGCACATACAAAGGCTTCTAGCTCAATGAACATTAGACAGCTATACTACATTACTAGATGACAAAAGACAGAAGATATAGAACACGGATTCTGCAAAGTATAACATGCATCTAACCCAAATTACACCTTTAAGAATTTTGAGCACACGTCCTACCACTTACCTTTTTGCATCCTTGTTTCCCGTTTCCGTAGTGTTATCAGTAGTTACTTTGTTCAAGCCCTGCATTAATCAAAACTTAAGTTGCTGGGTTGACCACAAGAACACAGAATAAACATAGAATAAACCACATTTAATCACACAGAATAAACAAAGATTGAACCACAAAGCACTAGACAATCCACTCCCATGCTTGTCTTCTTGCAGGATCAAGTAGCCAAGATACAAATTAAAAGAAAACTCAACACTACCACAATCGCATTACAAGCAAGACTTGCTGGTTTGTGGTAGCTGTAATCTCTCGTCATTCTTATTGTCTCAGTCATTCAAAAAAAATAAATCTCATGCATCTGTTTGTTCTCGCCAAAGCTATTGAATCCGTTTGAATCGTTTACTTTGATCATATGAAATTGCAAATTTGATACAACCAATAACCAATTCAGTTAGCAGATGTCAAAACCTAAAGGATGTAAGCACGCTCAACAAACAAAGCATAAATAAAGTATCACATTTAAGCAGAGCCCTAAGTTGCATCTGGGGTCAAAGTAAAAATGTGGTGGCTTGGCCTCAATGTGAGCTCCCATGCTCTACCAAAAAGGGCCATAGGTACCAGTTCAATGTTTAACGTAATGTGTTTAAGACCTTAAGGAACATGAGCCATCAGACTCCAAAATTTCAGAAAGAATCATGTGACCCAAGTCAAAGCATCTGCAATCCATATATGAACTTTAAAGTGTCCTGGTTGTAGTACCAAATAGGGTTTTAGTTTCAAAAAACAAAAATCAACTCGACAATGAGCGAATAGGCTGTTAAGACGGCACATAACAGGGAGTGAAAATTAGAGAAAAACTTCAGCAAATTATGCCAGAAAGGGCAGCCAGCTGGCCATTGCTAGTAGATCGTTCGTGAAAAGGAAAAACGCGAGAACAAACTACAAATAGACCAATGATTAATGTATTTTCAATTATTTATACATACATTACATAAAAAATTGAACACTAAAACTCTCAAAACCTATTCCTGTATGTTACAGAGTTACTGACGATGTTAAAGTTTATACATGTTCAAACAATATTAACAAAGAGCCACTGGATGACCAGGTTACATCTCAGACGTTGTATATGGTATGACATCACATCTGTAAGGCTGCTAAGGCAAAATAACAATCGAAAAACTTGATGGAAGAGCTTAGTTTTCAACGGAGAAGAACTATAAGGCACTAAGGGTCATAGGCTCGTTGAGTGAAGATGCTAGCTTTTGGGTGAGAGGCTCCCCAAATTCTAGTCAAAAAAATTCAGAAATTTGTATAAAAACCTAGAAAAAAAACCCACAAAATAGAAGGGAACCGAAAAAAATAAGAGAAATAATGACGAGAAAAAATACATGATGGGTGTTCGCATCAAATAAGTTTTTTTCTGAGGTTAAGACCAAAAAGTACTCTAACCCACTTTAGGGCACTTGCATTTACGCGCTACAATGTATTTTAAGGTGCTTGCATCAAGGTGCCCAACACAACGGTCGCCAAGGTGCTAGTCGTAGTTGCATCTAGGTAGACCTGGGAAAATTTGATCCGACCCGAAAATGAACCTGGGACCCGACCCGACAAAACCCGAACCCGACCGACCCGAAAGCGACTTAATCCGAAACATGACCGACCCGATAATTACCCGACGGAAACCGACCCGTTTTGACAGATTTAATATCAATTTTTAGAGTAATTTCAATGTTAGAATTCATTTCAAATAAAATTTTAGTTTTCAAAGTATCTCAACATATTGAGTTTATCACTTGAACCCTAAAACTCATCAATAGATCTCAAAAAACACGTATTTAACGTCTTTTTAGCCATCGTAATTATTTTTCTTTAAAAACAGGACGTTATAATCATCTTTATTGAATACATGTATCTTGTTAAATCAGTCAAATGAGTTTTTAATTCTTCTACATTTCAGTAAGCAAATCAATATAATTTATACGAACGTTTCGCACGTTTGAATGAGCTTTTCAAAAAAGGAATGTCGCTACCCTAAATTATAAAACGTGTATCTTATAAGACGAAATAAGTACTTAGTTAGTTGTATATCTTTCCAACATGAAAATTGTGAAGATAATTTTAACGTCATTTTTATCTAACGTTACAATTATAATAAACAAAATAACTTTTATAAAGCGCGTATCTTACAAGTCTTTCAAAATAAGTATTAATTCCTCTATTTTTCTTGCACTTAAATGAACCTGACATACCAACTATTTTTTGAAAATCGTACATGTAATTTCTCTAATGATTTTTTTTAGACATTTTAATGATTTTTTTATGTTGAATTAGTCGATTGGATATTCTAATGTTTTATGGTAAACCGTTGGGTCAATCCGAACCTACCCGAAACCCAGAGTGATCCGACCTGAAACTGACCTGATCCGAAACTGACCCGACCCGAAAATGACCCGACCGAAATTGATCTGACCCAAAACCCGACCGACCGACCGTTTTCCCAGGTCTACATCTAGGCAATCATTTTATGATTAAGCGGAAGAGTCCCATTATTTCAGGGCTAGATCCCTTCTCTTGTCAAGAATACCAATAACTATAAGTAGGTTATATACATAATAGAAGGACATGACTTGTAATCTATTATCATCTACAAATTGATATAAACAATAGAACTAATCCAATTCACACACATATAAGGTTAATCAAGGATAGTCATTCATGTATCAAAAAAATGCAATAACATACCGCAACATTTATTCTAGAAGCAATTATTGATCTAGAAAGTAGGAGGTAATTAATTAACCTTATCAGTTTGACAGACTGATGATGCGGCAGTGGAGGTATGATGCTTTGTTTGTCCACTTGATTTAAAGTGTGGTGCCTATAGAACATAAAACAACTTTAGCCAAGATGGTGAAGGATATAATCAATTTCTTTTGATAAGCATTGAGAGCCGAAAGAGAATAAGAGGCCAAGACATTGATGCCTCACTTTAAGATCAGGCAATTGTTGTGTAGTTCTAGTAGGGTGTGGGAACACAGGAGTCTCAAGAATCTGCACATTATAGGAAAAAAAATTTAATAAAATAGGTCTCAGAATTATAGTAGAAATCGCTTAATGAATAAAAGTAAGATAAACCTTTTTGTTTAACGGCCGTGCTTTAAACTTGTATCTGGTTGCAGTAGGATTTTGCATTTCTTTAGAGCTCGCTGATCTGTGAGAACGAAAGTTACATACATCATTTGTAGGGAAAATCATAAAAATCTTACAACTTGTAACCTGACTTAAAGAGAAAATAAGTGCTTGTCAACAAGGCAAGCTAGTTGTAATACATATACAACATTACTACATTATTAACCTTGTCCTTTCTGCTCTATGAGCAGTAGCAAGATCTGGCTCCCTTGGAATAGTAATCCTCAACCTCGTTTGTGTATTCAAGCCTTGCACAGTTGCATCCTGAAAGAATAATCAAGGGTTCAGCAGGATTATATGCCATGTCACTTGCATCAAGGATGCAATCCACATGATCAATAGCCTTTATCTACCATAGTAGAAGTATCAGTTTAGTACAGAAACATTAAAGATATCTATAACCAGTTTAAAGCGAAAAGGTGTTGCTACAATATGACTTACCAAAATGCCTTTACGGCATCACAAAACAAAAATGCACAAAAGTTATATTTTGGGTATATCCAAAAATCGTTTTTCTTTCTGTAAGACTATGCACAACCAATAGCAAGGAAAGAAGATGTTCCATGACTTGTACAAAATCAATTATGTATGGAATTATTGGCAGGAAAAACCTCAGAATATGTTAATACCTTTTTGGGCAACTTGTGGATTAGATTGACAGGCTGCTTCAAATTGGTAATCTGTAGAATGAGAAACAAAATACTCAACAATACTTGGATACATCAAAACAACGCATAACAACCGTAGAGCACAGGATCAATATATACACCCTTCGCAAAAAAGAAAAAAAAATACGCCATCAACGCAACCATAAGAATCAAACATGTGCATCATCATCAATTACTGCAGAACAAATGAATGACAGTGAATTTAAAAATCACATGGTATAACATCGTCTATCAATTAAACATCCGAACAAGATCATGCATGCAAAATCTTACCCCAAAATAACATTGATAGTGCTTCTCTTGAACAGCTAGCAGTATAATTAGTGTTCTCATCAATATATAAAAAAGACATTAAATTATAGGCTTGTTTTTTTGCAAATTTATAGTAATTTTAGAACAATCGGTTCAATTTAGTTCAACAATCAAATTCAGCTCAATTCATTTCTACAAAAAAAATTCAATTCCATTCAACAATAATAAATCCAGTTCAAACTATTCCAAGAAAACAGGTCCCACAATGAGGTCAATGTACGAAAAACTAAAATGATATTTTAAAGTAGCACAAACGTAAAGGAGAAATATACATACCTTGCGTAAAAGGCCTCCATCAAGCTTTTGTCTTTTTGAAGCTTGACTTTCCATGCCACAAGCAGTACCTAAAGTTCCCTCATTCTTTTGCAACCTAGAAGCATAATTTCAAATTTAAAAAGCACCAATAAGAAATTTTTTGATTCAACCCCTCCGCCATCCTCAACCCACTCAAAACAAAGATGATTAAGGGCATGAGGGAGGGAGAACCTGTATTGTACACTTTGATACTCACCTGGAATTTAAAACTTGACGCTGTTGATTTTGCTTTGCCAACTGACTTGCAGTGGGTTTCATTAAAGTTGAGCTCTTTCGAATGCAAGGCTTAGCGAGAGATTTGGTTTTTGTTTTCTTAATATCATGAGCCAAGTGATTGAAGAAAGTCAAACCTCTTGAGGGACCTGGTATAAACAAGTAACATCAAAAGTTATACAACTACATTAGAGTAATCAAACCGTTACATTACACAACAATGCAAGAAATTAACTGGAGATTTAATGATTTAAAGAAAGGACCAAATTCCAACAAAAATATAATTTTACAGTAATCACCGTGCATTCGTCCATTCTTTACAGGTTTATCCATCTTCAATATCAAGATATAGTGATTCCATATATCACATTACAGGTTTATCCATCTTCTATCCATCTTCATTATCAAGATATAGTGATTCCATATATTGCATTACAGGTAAGTATGCAGTATTTCAATTTTGCAAACAATAGTTGAAAAATAATTCATGTTTTTAGAAAAATAAAATATTATTGGCAATGTATATACTTGAAATGAATAATCACAAAAGAATATGAGCAGACCATCATGTAAATGTGTAGCCTGCTTTTGAGAATTGGGGAAACGACTGTCATACATTTTTTGCAACAAAGCCTGACTGCTTTCTTCTGCAACAAAAGGGAAAAAATTGTATTGCCAGATCAATGAATGTATAATGGCTATTAGCATTCAGTCAAAATAAATAAGTTCCACCATAACTTGCAACACAGTGGCGAAACTGGTGTTGAAATTTGACGGGGACACAAGGTGCAAAGATTTATACTTTTGACCTCTCAATTATACAAAAGAATAAATTTACCACAAAGCCTATGGTTATTATATTCGAATGGTATCATCATATATAGTTTAAATTAGTAAAAAAAAAAAAAAAAAAGAAGTTTAAATTTTTGCCAACATAAGCCTAAAGGCATAAAAATTTTATAAGCAACCCCCTAATATAAAGAGGGGGAAAGCTATCTAACGACTAGTTATCAAAGTAAGACATCATAAGGACTAAATTGCAAAAAAAAAAAAATCAAAAAAATGCTTAGACGATAGTTGATTTTGACCTACAATGACATGTCACAATGAGTCAGATTAAACTTTTGTTAAAAATCACCAGCGGATAAGGAACATGATTTTTTACTTAAAAAAAACATGTGTAATTGGCAAGCGAAAGAATTGCACGCAATTTTCGAAGCACACATAACACTGCATTTTGCTCCACTCAAATTTGGTTAGCTACCAGAAACTAGGAGTTTTCTTAAGTGAGAATCCAGCATTTCGAGTACCCAGATAGTTGGGTATTAAATTTGCCGGCTGATGTATCGACCCGAATAATTTGGGTCGAAACAATGGGTACCCAATTGACCCAGCAACATACTGTTATAGCACTTTGCAACGTATTGCCCCATAAAACAAAGCTCCACCATGATTCTAATCCAACTGCAGGGATGCCCACCAAACGTTATATTACTATTCTAGACATACACTTAGCTATTACAACATGACATATAATTCATTGAAATAGCGTCTGTACACTCCAAAATCCAAATATCTTTCTCCTAGTGTTATATAATCCCATAATAGTCAAACGCTCGGGAATATTAATACGTCGTCAATTTTACCATATAATATTTCCCTAGTTATAAAGCGTCCTCAAACGCCCTGGAAAATAATTAAAATAGTTTGTCAACCCATTTTGGGTACTCACGTATTTATGATAAAGGCCCATGACCCGGCCCAACAATAACAGGATATGACCCATGACTAAGTTTTTTTTCCTAATTTGACTCGACATATAAGATTCTAGGTCTTCAGGTCGAGTTTTTTTTTTTAACACCCCTACCAAAAACGGGCAATATCAATGATAACACCAACCCATCAATGGTATTGCCATAAGGAGGCTCTAGAAGAAGAGGTAGTTTCCAAACCACATGCACTAAGTCCAATTTGATAGTAAAAATTACTTGGAAGTTAACATGCAGATAAATAAAATCCAGCCAATAACCAAGTCAAAAGCTAGATGATTTATATTCTAATTATAATCAAAAGCTAGATGATTTATATTCTAGTTATAATCTTTCCTTTGCACATAATAATAAGGTAATTTCTCAAAGTACAAAAACAAAGACTATTAAGTAAGCTCCCAATTCTTCAAAATAGTTTTCATATATGAAGTCTTACTGAATTACAAGACCTCTACACAGATAAAATAAGAATAAATAACAAAAATAAAACTCTGAACTAATACCTCTACATGCCTCATCTTGATCACCATGTTCCGTGCGATGATCAATATCATCATCATCATCCATCTCCGATTGGTCATCATATCTAGACTTGAGTGAAACATCCACACGATGCGAGTTCAAACCATTTAGCGGAAAAAGTTGAGCAATAAAAGCTGTGATGTTGAACGAAACCAGAAGTGTCAATTCCAAAAACAAGAATAAATTTTAAACACAGTATTAAAAAATTTTCTATCAAGCAACATAATCCAGAGCCTAAAAAGATTTAGTCTAACGTTCCACATCCTCGCAAGTCGTAATTTATTACAGTTTCAAACATACTACATTCAGAAATTCAAAAATTGACAAGGCAATGACATCATACCAAAAGTAGACATTTAAACATTCAATTTCACAAAAAATACAATCATAAGAACCCTAGAATGATAACACTTTCTAGCTTTCTTAAATTAGGCGATTCTCAACACATTGCCAGAGTCCAAAAACATAGCTTAACAAATTAAAGACTACGATATAAGCTTCACATCCACAAACATCAAATTGAACTTATATGAAAACCTTAAATTCCTAATTTCATTTGCCACAAATATCTTCAACGCTAGAACGACATTTAATTCAACATAAACTAGCTAAAAATGGAATTTTTCTTTATAAAAATTAAATTGCACTGAATCAAATAAAATTTTATCACATTTCCACCCTTATTTCAATTTATATATTTATTCATCGCAATAAAGAATCCTGATTTGATAATCCAAAACAGATTAACACTCAAATTACAGCATTTTTCACAACATTTAATGAAATTCAAACTAGCATAAAAAAAATCACATTTTGAAAACACAAACAAGAAACACCAAGCAGAACCAAAAAAAATTACGGTTCAAAGAGCGACTTACGAGAAGGTGGATAATCAGGAGCAGAAAAAAACCACGACTCGGAAAATCTTGACTCAGCTTCTGACTCAGGACGAGTAAAATCAAAGAACCTCGTCGCATCAAATTCATAATCAAAATCAATCTCAACTACTTGATAAAATGGAATTCCCTCCTCTTCCAATTCCATATCTTCATCCATTTTGATGATTTTTTCTGATTTCTTGCGCAGAGTATAGTAGAGGAGAGAGAAAGAGACAAGAGCGTAAATAGAGAGAAAGGGTTTAGAAACAAAAGGGTAGTAGAGTCCGAAATTTGAATTTACAAAAGGGTTTTTTTTGAAATAAAAATTTTGTATTTTTATTGGAAAATGTAAAGGGAAATTGGAAAATGTGGAGGGGTAGATCCGTAAAAAGGGGAAAGAATTAAAAAAACTTAAATTAGTTAAATAAATTCATTATTAAGATTATCGCTCTTTTAAAAACTAAACTAAAACTAAAATAGAATTAGTTGGCGGCGCTTTATTCACATTTTAGATTATTGAATATGTACATCTTATACATCATTAATATAGTTTCTTGCCTTTATATATCGCTCTTTTACTCGTTTTTATCTTATTACCACCTCCTTTTACTTTTTACTTTTATGTTTATTTTATTTTTTTTATTTTTTTTAAATTTTATTTGTATTTTATTTATTTATTTATTTATTTATCTTTAAGGGTGAATGTGTGTAGTAAATTGCAGACTTCATGTTAGTTGTAGCCTTCATTTTCATTGAAGATTCTTTTCTTGGGCCGAGGGACTCTAACCGCACTCTCCTCTATGGGTATGAGTTACCGTCGTTCTTCCCTCCCTAGACCCTGATCATAGTTTTTCTAGTAACATGATACACTGGGTATGATGGTGATGATGATCTCACTGTGTGACAACTTAATATAGGTTGGAATAATTCTAATTAATTAAAAAAATAAAAAAAGTTTAGATTTAATTTTATATTAAATTTTTTAAATATATAAATAATTTGGGTTGTTTGTATAGGCTCGTTTCACCGTGAGACGACATACAAGACTCATCTACTCTTTTGAGAGACCGTCTCTTAAAGAGACGACCCCAAAACAAGAAATCCACATTTTTATTTCTCTTTAATTTGTATTTATTAGGTTATATAGCTCATATATCTAATGCGTCACTCGGAGATACCGACTCTCACAACAATTTGTGTACAAGACTTGCTGAATTAGTTGAACTTGAACAACAAATGATTATAGTAATTTACTCTAAGCTGCTTTTATAAAAAAAAATTAGAATTAAACCAGCATTTATAAAAAGGAAATTCCACGTGATAACATCTAGTTTTCAAAAGGGGCGTTACAAACACTAATAAATAATTCAAAAGACGCATTTTATAAGCTCAAAAGGTGTATTTCATAAGTTTAAAAGGTGCATTTCAAGTATTAATACATATCTACTTAATTGTTACAACATTTAAGGGCGTTAATAAACTAATAGGTGAATTAAACGTTAAAATGGTGAATTAAATATTTGAGAGCAAAAATTGGATGCTACAATGTGGTAATATCTTACAAAATGATCAATTAAACGGAAATTAACAAGAATGTAACGGGCTATAGTAGTTAGATAGTGCATAAACTGGATGCTACAATGTGAAAAATCCTACAAAAGTGCTATCATTGACTTTTCATGGAAACTGAATGCTACCACGTGAAATTTCTCTTAAATTTGTATGTGAAGAAATAAATGTGTCTTAATTGAGGGCGACAATAATATTGGGGTCGAGAATGTAATTTCGGCAGATTTATTTGAAAGAAGAGTCGGGTAAGAAGGAAATTACAGAAGAGTACCTAACGGTTACATTTTCTAGTTGTCAGCTGATAGGGACTCTAACTAGCTCATACGTCTTTTTTGTTCACTAGACGTTGGGATATGTATAACATACTTCCCAATTTTAAACCAAATGAAATGTTGACAAAAACTTTATTTTTTAAATGAAAATTTCACCATTATTTTAATGAAAAAATTATAAGAAATTATTTAATAATGCAAAAGCTATTTCATATGACTCAAATGTTTATAAAACACTATTATTTAACGGAAACCGTCAATTAACCATAAAGTGAAGTTTGACCAAGCATGTATAAGTCATATTTTCTATAGTTTTTCTGTGTTTGGCACGTGATGTCACTAATATATTTTCTATATTGTAATGATTTTACAAAATACAAATTACACTAATACTTAATTTTCAATAGTTTTACAAAATACAAGTTAGTTGGCATTTAGAGTCAATTATTAGGACATATTCTATGTAGTGTTATGGATTTATATCCATTATAGTGGAACGTATATAGATTCATATCTACCAGTCCAGATTGTTTTAGAAAATAAAATGCAAAAATTGAAGCAAAGTGAACAAAAGACAGGTGGTGCAACTCCACCAAATATCGCAGAGCGTGATGCTTGTTTTGCAACGTGACCAAATGTCATGCAATATGTTACTGACAATTAGAGGTGTTTAACTGTGCGGGTCGGCTCAACGGGTCAAGGTCGAGTCACATTTTAACGGGTCCTTAGAGGATTATGTTAATAATGGATCGAGTCATTAGCGGGTCTTGGTGTAAAAGGTTGGTCCGGGCCGGGTCGGATAATTATAGGAATTGATTGCGAAACAAATTTTACCACATTTTTTTATTTTTATATGATATTATTATATACATAGGTGCTGGATCGACCCAATGGACCATAAAGTAGAATTAAAAAAACTATTCTATAAACTTGCATGAAATTTCGATTATAAGATGTGATTAAAAAAATAAATAAATAATTTATAAACTTTATAAACTCCTCACAGTGTCTCTGATTATATCATTTTCCTTAAAGCACATATTCATTTAGATTAATCACTTTGTACCAGTTAGTGTTTGATGTGATTGATCATATCTTATACATAGTATTTTTGTGGGAAAATATCAAAAAGGAAAGTTTGCATATCGCGTTTAATATATATTAAGTTTTCGAGTGACTCAAGTGTCACAATCAAATCTTCACGGCGTTCCACATTTGGCGTTCATCTAATCAATACTTCCATTCATTGCCATACACAAAGGCGTCTACAATATATAGCATTGTAATTGTAGACTTGTAGTGTATTTACATATATTATATTTCTAATACAGGCTACACATATTTGTTTTCTAATATTAAGGTCAATTGACATCACTTAAATCTAAAATAAAATCATGTAATATATGTAAATATACCCAAAATGAGTTCGTTAGTGTATTTTCTTTCATTTATAAGTGACCATGGTTCAAAACTCATAAGGTGCTTTTTACTTAAATTTGCACTTAAATTTTTTTTTGACATCACTTTTTTTTTTTCCTGAATCCGTCACTACTAACTATTAATTGTCGACCAATCATTGACCTAACAGGTGGTGCACATAGTGTCTAATTTCTCAACCAAAAAGATTAAGCGAACACGTCTATATGCGACCACTTGATTCAAGATGATCAATATTTCAAAATAGTGATCATTTTGCGATTGTTTGGCTGGTTGTGTCTTCAAATTCTATTGAATAATTTGAGAATTACAGTATTAAAGTTTAATATTTTTACGAATTACAGTTTTAATGTTTATTTTTTACGAATTACAGCTATTAAAGTATCAAAGTCTACAGTGTTCAGGCCAAATCACAGAATTTCGACCATTTTGGTGGTCAGAATTTTAGGTAACTTGGTCGGAATTATGTCATGATTTGGCTTAAACGTTGTAAACTTTGATACTTTAGTGATTATAATTCGTAAAAAAATAAACATTAAAACTGTATTTTGTAAAAGTCTAAAACTTCAATATTGTAATTCGCAAAATATTTAATTTTACTGGTGGGTTGACAAAATTGCTACTATGAACATAATTTGTTAGCTGAGTTAAAACAAAATTATTAATTCATTCTTGTAAATCTACTTGACCCATCCCCTAAAAAGCTAGCACATAAACTTAAAATGTTGGCTTAATTACGCAACAGATTTCGAATAAGACATGATTGCAATTTTTGTTTTTCTTTATAGAGAGTAATCTGTATGTTTTTATATTTTAAAATAATAGTTTTCACAAGTTAAAGTTAAGATGGAAAAGGTGCCTCAAAAAACTTCACTATATGATTTTCATGTTTAAATTGGTAGAAATAATAATTTTAATTTAACTAAAAATAATTTAATTAAATCATAATTAGTAATTACAACAAAAAATATTACAGTAAATATCAGTAAAACTAAGTCAAAAATAAAGTTAGTCAAATAAAAAAATACTATAAATTAAGTACATATTTACTTGATAACTCAAAAAAAAATACATATGTACTCGAAATAAACTAATCGAATTGAAGTATAAATTTTAAACTAAATTTGAGAATGATAATAGTGTGAAATATAAGTAATGCCTTTAATATATATCCTTGAGGAAACATGTCTTTAAAATATGGGAGTGTAACATTCCAGAGACGGAACCATGCACTAATTTGTATATGAGGTCATTTGACCCCAAACTTGGTTGGTTTTGCACGAAACTTGGCACACAACACTTTTTGGTATATATTATTTTGTTGAAGTCGTTAGAATTGAAAATTATAGTCATATGCTAGAAATTACGTGTTAAGTTGCGATTTTAAGGGTTTTTTTTAGCGTTTTTGGCACTTTTGCGCATAAAGTATCTCAAACTTGGTTTGTTTTGCACGAAACTTGGCACACAATACTATTTGGTAGATATTATTTTGTTGAAGTGGTTAGAATTCAAAATCATAGTCATATGCTAGAAATTACGTGTTAAGTTGCGATTTTATGGGTTTTTAAGCATTTTTGGCAAATTTGCGCATAAAGTAGCTAAAACTTGGTTTGTTTTGCATGAAACTTGGTACACAACAACATTTGGTATATATTATTTTGTAGAAGTGCTTAGAATTGATAATCATATTCATATCCTAGAAATTACGTGTTAAGTTGCGATTTTAATGATTTTTAAGCGTTTTTTGCACTTTTGCACATAAAGTAGCTCAATCTTAGTTTGTTTTGCACGAAACTTGGCACAGAACACTTTTTGGTATATATATTATTGTGATGAAGTGGTTAGAATTGAAAATAATAGTCATATGTTAGAAATTATGTGTTAAGTTGGGATTTTAAGGGTTTTTTAGCGTTTTTGGCCCTTTTGCGCATAAAGTAGCTCAAACTTGGTTTGTTTTGCAACAAACTTGGCACACCACGCTATTTGTTATATATTTTTTTGTTGAAGTGGTTAGAATTTAAAATCATAGTCATATACTAGATATTACGTGTTAAGTTGTGATTTTAAGGATTTTTTAGCGTTTTTGACACTTTTGCGCATAAAATAGCTCAAACTTGGTTTGTTTTGCACGAAACTTGGCACAAAACACCTTTTGGTATATATTATTTTGTTTAAGTGCATAGAATTGAAAATCATAGTCATATGCTAGAAATTACGTGTTAAGTTGCGATTTTAAAGGTTTTTAAGCGTTTTTGGCACTTTTGCGCATAAAGTAGCTCAAACTTGGTTGGTTTTGCACGAAACTTGGCACAAAACACTTTTTGGTGTATATTATTGTGTTGAAGTGGTTAGAATTGAAAATCATAGTCATATGCAAGAAATTACGTGTTAAGTTGCGATTTTAAGGGTTTTTTAAGCATTTTTGGTAATTTTGCGCATAAAGTAGCTCAAACTTGGTTTGTTTTGCACGAAACTTGGCACACAACACTTTTTGGTATATTTATTGTGTTGAAGTGGTTATAATTGAAAATCATAGTCATATATTAAAATTACGTGTTAAGTTGCGATTTTAAGGGTTTTTTAGAGTTTTTAGCACTTTTGCATATAAAGTAGCTCAAACTTGGTTTGTTTTGCACGAAACTTGGCACACAACACTATTTGGTATATATTATTGTGTTGAAGTGGTTATAATTTAAACTCATAGTCATATGCTAGAAATTACGTTTAAAGTTGCGATTTTAAGGGTTTTTAAGCGTTTTTGGCACTTTTGCGCAAAAAGTAGTTCAAACTTGGTTTGCTTTGCACGAAACTTGGCACAGAACACTTTTTGGTATATATTATTGTGTTGAAGTGGTTAGAATTGAAAATCATAGTCATATGCTAGAAATTACGTGTTAAGTTGCGATTTTAAGGGTTTTTAAGAGTTTTTGGCACTTTTGCGCATAAGGTAGCTCAAACTTGGTTTGTTTTGCACGAAACTTGGCACACAACACTATTTGGTATATATTATTGTGTTGAAGTGGTTAGAAATGAAAATCATAGTCATATTTACGAAATTACGTGTTAAGTTGCGATTTTAAGGATTTTTAAGCGTTTTTGGCACTTTTGCGCATAAAGTAGCTCAAACTTGGTTTGTTTTGTACGAAACTTGGCACAAAACAGTTTTTTGGTATATATTATTTTGTTGAAGTGGTTAGAATTGAAAATAATAGTCATATGCTAGAAATTACGTGTTAAAGTTCGATTGTGTGGGTTTTAAAGCGTTTTTGGCAATTTTGCGCATATATTAGCTCAAAATTTGTAGGTTTTGCACGAAACTTGGCACACAACACTTTTTTGTATATATTATTGTGTTGAAGTGGTTGTAATTGAAAATGATAGTCATATGCTAGAAATTACGTGTTAAGTTGCGGTTTTAAGAGTTTTTAATCATTTTTGGCAATTTTGCGAATAAAGTATCTCAAACTTGGTTTGTTTTGTATGAAACTTGGCACACAATACTTTTTGCTATATTTATTGTGTTGAAGTGGTTAGAATTGAAAATCATTGTCATATGCTAGAAATTACATTTTATGTTGCGATTTTAAGGATTTTTAAGCGTTTTTGGCACTTTTACGCATAAAGTTGCTCGAACTTTGTTTGTTTTGCACGAAACTTGGCTCACAACACTATTTGGTATATATTATTGTGTTGAAGTGGTTAGAATTTAAAATCATAGTCATATGCTAGAAATTACGTCTTGCGATTTTAAAGGTTTTTAAGCGTTTTTGTCCCTTTTGCGCATAAAGTAGCTCAAACTTGGTTTGTTTTGCGCGAAACGTGGCACACAATACTATTTGTTGGATATTTTTTTTAAGTGGTTAGAATTCAAAATCATAGTCATATGCTAGAAATGACGTGTTGAGTTATTATTTTATGGGTTTTTAAGTGTTTTTTGCACTATTGCTCATAAAATAGCTCAAACTTGGTTTGTTTTACATGAAACATGGCACACAACACTTTTTGGTATACATTGTTTTGTTGAAACGGTTAGAATTGAAAAACATAGTCATATGCTAGAAATTACGTGTTGAGTTGCGATTTTATGGGTTTTTAAGCGTTTTTGGCACCTTTGCGCATAAAGTAGTTCATACTTGGTTTGTTTTGCACTAAACTTGGCACAGAACACTATTTGGTATATATTATTGTGTTGAAATGGTTAGAATTGAATAACAAAGTTATATGTTAGAAATTACGTGTTAAGTTGCGATTTTATAGGTTTTTAAGTGTTTTTGGCATTTTTGCGCAAAAAGTAGCTTATACTTGGTTTGTTTTGCAGGAAACTTGGCACACAACACTTTTTGGTATATATTATACTGTAGAAGTGGTTAGAATTGAAAATCATAGTCATATGTTAGAAATTACGTGTTAAGTTGCGATTTTAAGGGTTTTAAGTATTTTTGGCACTTTTGCGCATAATGTAAACTTGATTTTTTTTGCGCGAAACATGGCAAACAACACTTTTTAGTATATATTATTGTGTTGAAGTGGTTAGAAGTGAAAATCATAGTCATACGCCAGAAATTACGTGTTAAGTTGTAATTTTAAGCGTTTTTGGCACTTTTGTGCATAAAGGAGCTCAAATTTGGTTTGTTTTGCATAAAACTTGGCACACAACACTATTTGGCATATTTATTGTGTATTAGTGGTTAGAATTGAAAATCATAGTCAAATGCTAGAAATTACGTGTTAAGTTGCGATTTTATGCGTTTTTTTAGCATATTTGGCACTTTTGCGCATAAAGTCGCTCAAGCTTGGTTTTTTTGCAGGAAACTTGGCACAAAACACTTTTTGCTATATATTATTGTGTTAAAGTGGTTAGAATTGAAAATCATACTCGTATGCTAGAAATTACGTGCTAAGTTGCGATTTTAATGGTTTTTAAGCGTTTTTGGCCCTTTTGCACATAAAGTAGCTCAAACTTGGTTTGTTTTGCACGAAACTTGGCACACAACACTTTTTGGTATATATTATTATGTTGAAGTCGTTAGAATTGAAAATCATAGTCATATGCTAGAAATTACGTGTTAAGTTGCGATTTTAATGATTTTTAAGCGTTTTTGGTCCTTTTGCGCATAAAGTAGCTCAAACTTGGTTTGTTTTACAGGAAACATGGCACACAACACTTTTTGGTATATATTATTGTGTTGAAGTGGTTAGAATTTAAAATCATAGTCATATGCTAGAAATTACGTGTTAAGTTGCGATTTTAAGGGTCTTTAAGCATTTTTTGGCACTTTTGCGCATAAAGTAGCTCAAACTTGGTTTGTTTTGCACGAAACTTGGCACACAACACTTTTTGGTATATTTATTGTGTTGTAGTGGTTAGAATTGAAAATCATAGTCATATGTTAGAAATTACGTGTTAAGTTGCGATTTTAAGGGTTTTTAAGAGTTTTTGGCACTTTTGCGCCTAAAGTAGCTCAAACTTGGTTTGTTTTGCACCAAACTTGGCACACAACACTCTTTTGTATATATTATTGTGTTGAAGTGGTTATAATTTAAAATTAAAGTCATATTCTAGAAATTACGTTTTAAGTTGCGATTTTAAGGGTTTTTAAGAGTTTTTGGCACTTTTGCGCAAAAAGTAGTTCAAACTTGGTTTGTTTTGCACTAAACTTGGCACAGAACACTTTTTGGTATATATTATTGTGTTGAATTGGTTAGAATAGAAAATCATAGTCATATGCTAGAAATTACGTGTAAAGTTGGGATCTTAAGAGTTTTTAAGTATTTTTGGCACTGTTGCGCATAAAGTAAACTTGGATGACTTTGCGCGAAACTTGGCACACAACACTTTTTGGTATATATTATTGTGTTGAAGTGGTTACAAGTGAAAATCATAGTCATATATTTGAAATTAAATGTTAAGTTGCGATTTTAAGGGTTTTTAAGTGTTTATGGCCCTTTTGCGCATAAAATAGCTCAAATTTGGTTTGTTTTGCACGAAACTTGGCACACAACACTATTTGGTATATATTATTTTGTTAAAGTGGTTAGAAATAAAAATCATAGTCATATGTTAGAAATTAAGTGTTAAGTTGCGATTTTAAGGATTTTTAAGCGTTTTTGGCACTTTTGCGCATAAAGTAGCTCAAACTTGGTTTGTTTTGCACGAAACTTGGCACAAAACCCTTTTTGGTATATATTATTTTGTTGAAGTGGTAGGAATTGAAAATGATAGTCATATGCTCGAAATTACGTGTTAAGTTGCGATTTTATGGGTTTCTAAGCGTTTTTGGCACTTTTGCGCATAAAGTAGTTCAAACTTGGTTGGTTTTGCATGAAACTTGGCACACAACACTTTTTGGTATATATTATTGTGATGAAGTGGTTAGAATATAAAATCATAGTCATGTCCCAGAAATTACGTGTTAAATTGCGATTTTAAGGGTTTTAAAGCAATTTTGGCCCTTTTGCGCATAAAGTAGCTCAAACTTGGTTTGTTTTGCACAAAACTTGGCACACAATAGGATTTAATAGATATTATTTTGTTGAAGTGGTTAGAATTCAAAATCAAAGTCATATGCTAGAAGTTACGTGTTGAGTTGCGATTTTATGGGTTTTTAAGCGTTTTTGGCATTTTTGCGCATAAATTAGCTCAAACTTGGTTTGTTTTGCACGAAACATGGCACACAACACTTTTTGGTATATATTATTATGTTGAAGCGGTTAGAAATTAAAATCATAGTCATATGTTAGAAATTACGTGTGAAGTTGCGATTTTATGGCTTTTTAAGCGTTTTTGTCACTTTTGCGCATAAAGTAGCTCAAACTTGGTTTGTTTTGCACTAAACTTGGCACAGAACACTATTTGGTATATATTATTGTGTTGAAGTGGTTAGAATTGAAAATTATAGTCATATGCTAGAAATTACGTGTTAAGTTGCAATTTTAAGGGTTTTTAAGCGTTTTTGGCCCTTTTGCGCATAAAGTAGCTCAAACTTGGTTTGTTTTGCACGAAACATGGCATACAAAACTTTTGGTATATATTATTGTGTTGAAGTGGTTAGAATTTAAAATCATAGTCATATGTTAGAAATTACGTGGTAAGTTGCGATTTTAAGGGTTTTGCACTTTTGCGCATAAAGTAGCTCAAACTTGGTTTGTTTTGCACGAAACTTGGCACACAACAATTTTTGGTATATTTATTGTGTTGTAGTGGTTAGAATTGAAAATCATAGTCATATGTTAGAAATTACGTGTTAAGTTGCGATTTTAAGGGTTTTTAAGAGTTTTTGGCACTTTTGCGCATAAAGTAGCTCAAACTTGGTTTGTTTTGCACCAAACTTGGCACACAACACTATTTGGTATATATTATTGTGTTGAAGTGGTTATAATTTAAAATTATAGTCATATGCTACAAATTACGTTTTAAGTTGCGATTTTAAGGGTTTTTAAGCGTTTTTGGCACTTTTGCGCAAAAAGTAGCTCAAACTTGGTTTGTTTTGCACGAAAGTTGGCACAAAACACTTTTTGGTATATATATTATTGTGTTGAAGTGGTTAGAATTGAAAATCGTAGTCATATGCCAGAAATTACGTGTTAAGTTGCGATTTTAAGGGTTTTTAAGTGTTTATGGCCCTTTTGCGCAAAAAGTAGCTCAAACTTGGTTTGTTTTGCACGAAACTTGGCACACAACACTATTTGGTATATATTATTTTGTTGAAGTGGTTAGAAATGAAAATCATAGTCATATGTTTGAAGTTACGTGTTATGTTGCGATTTTAAGGATTTTTAAGTGTTTTTGGCACTTTTGCGCATAAAGTAGCTCAAACTTGGTTGTTTTGTACGAAATATTATGACAGTGATGAGGAGGTTCGAATACTAGTTAAGAAGAAGCTTGTTGTGACCCCAAGGAAAAGTCATAGGCTTGCTTCTAAACTAAAACGTCCAGTTGTTAGTTTGGATGATGACTCTTCCTCACACAACACTCTTGAGCCTTCCACTAACGCACCTTCTTCACCAAAGCCAACCACACCACCATCACATCAGATTCCATCACCACCACCATCATCTATACCTTTTACACCACCACCATTCACCATACACACTTCACCTAGTTTAGGCTTTGTTAATTCCTCTTCTGTTCCTACAACTCCACTAGATTTCGTGCTCTCGAAGCTCAATGATCTCCAGTCTTAGTTCTTTGCTTTCCAAGACAAAATTCGTGTCACACTTGCATCGATTACTGATCAGCTTACCCAGATGGAGGCCCGTCTTAGTGCCAAGCTTGACACAGTAGAAGTGCAGACCGAGTTTGTAGATGAAGAAGAGGCTGCATCCTGATCCCTCTTCCTGCTAAGTTTTATGTTTTGTTGGCTTAACCATCTATCTGTCTATCTATCAAACAATATTTCTTTTATGTTTTTAAGTACCAGCTGGGGTACGAATTATGTATTTTTATTCTCTTGAACAAGCTGATACTATTACTTTATTCTGCAAAAGTCTGTGATGTTTAAAACTTTGCATATCTTGATTGCGTTCCTTGGTATTTGCTTTCATTCACTGCTTCTTGTTTCCTTCTTTGGCTATATCTATATGGTTAGCGCTGTGCTTTGATTGTCCCATTTTTCGGGTTTAAATATTCAACCTGAACCTAACCCATTTAATAAACAGATCAGTTCGGGTTGACCTATTTAATTAATTGGGTCAAAAATCTAAACCCAAACCCGCTAATTTTGGATCGGTTTCAGATCAGGTTAGCAGGTTGGGTCAGCTTTTGCCGGCCCTAAAAATATATTTATGTGAGATCTTGTTAGACACTACTTGATGCAAATAATTTTTATATATAATTTTTACAATTTTTTATTATGCGTACTATGAAATATCGAAACTCAAAATTTGCGTTGAAATACGTGAAAAAGGTAAAGTGGACAAATAAAAAAAAATGGAGAGAGTAAATAATAATGCAATTAAATAAGAAAAGGAGAATAAATATATATTCAATATGATCATCATGGTTAAAAGGCATTGAATTTATTGATAGTATTACATAAATATTACCATTCAAAATTTTTTTAATATTGTTGTGAATAAAACTTGCCAAACATATTTTAAATATTTCGTTAATCATTTTATATGATTAAAGGTATTAAATTATTCATGATTTTAGTGGAATATTTTCATAAATGATCAGAAAAGTGATTATTTTTAATCATGGAAAATATCTTTTAAATAATCACTTTTCTTTTTGTCAGTTTATGATGTACTCGTATAGCATCTCGTGCAATTCACGGATCTTTTAATATATATTAATATAAAAATTCTAGTTTTAATTAATGATTCAATTACGTATTATTTTTATCTTTTTCAAATAGTTTTATTCAAATATAGTTATCAGTATAATAATATTATCACAACTATTAATTGAATTAATTATTTGTTAAAAAATAAACTGAGTAATATGAGACATTATTAAATTTAGAAAACAAATATGCATTGTAAGTTAGCAAACGGCGGGTGTGTATATATATATACATATATATATATATATATATATATATATATACACTAGTGGAAAAAACCTCATTTGCTGCGGTTTTTTGGCCATTATTTGCTGCGGTTTTGGCTCCAAGCAATAGTGATAGCAGCAAATAGCCTATTTTAAATGCTGCGGTTAAAAACCGCAGCAAAAAAGGGTATTATTTGCTGCGGTCATGGGCAAAACCGCAGCAAATAAGTGGGGCATTATTTGCTGCGGTCAAGGGCAAAACCGCAGCAAATACTTCTATTTTTTTTTTCCATTTTCCGTTTTATCCTTATAATAATCCAATAATAATACAATGTAATAACAGTGATTAATCCAATGATAATCACAGATAATCAACAATAATCTCTTTGTAATAATAAACTCTCGCTCGTATATATAATATAATATTATGTACGTACATATATATATATATATATATATATATATATATATATATATATATATATATATATATATATATATATATGTATATATATGTATATATATATATATATATATGTATATATATATATATATATATATATATATATATATGTATATATATATATATATATATATATATATATATATATATGTATATATATATATATATATATATATATATGTATATATATATATATATGTATATATATATATATATGTATATATATATATATATATATATATATATGTATATATATATATATATGTATATATATATATATATATATATATATATATATATATATATATATATATATATATATATATATATGTATATATATATATATATATGTATGTATGTATAATATACATTAAAGTATAAAAAATAATCTATACTAATTACAATTTATCAAGGACAAATATTAGCAAGATACGCGGCAATCTTGTATTTTAATTCGCGCATCTCTTCACTTCTCAAAGGGCGTGTTTCCCTCGGAATGTTGTTTAAAACCTATATATAATATAAAAATAAAAGATTAATATAGAAACATTAGATTTTACCAATAATATATTTAATTAAGAACGTAACAAATACTTACGACATCTATATTTTCGACTCCAAAGTCCTTCACGGATTTTATAATATCGTCCATATATTTCAGCGCGTAGTAGCCGCAGTCAACGGAAGAAGAAGGTTGTTGAAAGCACTAAGAGAAAATAGATGTTAGTGTCAAACACGGTTAAAAACGCATAAAATCGCAACTTAACACGTAAATTATAGAATATGACTATGATTTTTAATTCTAAAAACTTCTACACAATAATATATATATACCAAATAGTGTTGTGTCCCAAGTTTCGTGCAAAACAAACCAAGTTTGAGCTACTTTACGCGCGAAATTGACAAAAACGCTAAAAAACCCTTAAAATCGCAACTTAACACCTAATTTCTAGGATATGACTATTATTTTCAATTCTAACCATTTCAACACAATAATATATGCTAAATAGTGTTGTGTGCCAAGTTTCGTGCATAACAAACCAAATTTGAGCTACTTTACGCGCGAAATTGACAAAAACGCTTAAAAACCCTTAAAATCGCAACTTAACACCTAATTTCTAGGATATGACTATTATTTTCAATTCTAACCATTTCAACACAATAATATATGCTAAATAGTGTTGTGTGCCAAGTTTCGTGCATAACAAACCAAATTTGAGCTACTTTACGCGCGAAATTGACAAAAACGCTTAAAATCCCTTAAAATCGCAACTTAACACCTAATTTCTAGCATATGACTATTATTGTCAATTCTAACCATTTCAACACAATAATATATGCCAAATAGTGTTGTGTGCCAATTTTCGTGCAAAACAAACCATGTTTGACCTACTTTACGCGCGAAATTGACAAAAACGCTTAAAAACCCTTAAAATCGCAATTTAACACCTAATTTCTAGGATATGACTATTATTTTCAATTCTAACCATTTCAACACAATAATATATGCTAAATAGTGTTGTGTGCCAAGTTTCGTACATAACAAACCAAATTTGAGCTACTTTACGCGAAATTGACAAAAACGCTTAAAAACCCTTAAAATCGCAACTTAACACCTAATTTCTACTTATGACTATTATTTTCAATTCTAACCATTTCAACAAAATAATATATTCCAAATAGTGTTGTGTGCCAAGTTTCGTGCATAACAAACCATGTTTGACCTACTTTACGCGCGTAATAGACACAACAGCAAACTAGTGACCAGACCACCTTGCGCGATACGTGGAGACCAAACCTATGCATCCAGGACCTAGGCTAAAGTGGAAATGGAATCTTGGTACTTGGATCTAGCTATCAAGGTCCTAAAACCATTCTAACAATCCCCGTGGACTTCTAGAAGCTGAGCTGAAAGGAGGGCTGCTCGACAGTTTGCTAGATCAGAATTGTTTAAGTGTTTGTGGTTGTTTCGTGTTCTTTTCATGATCATTTGTAGTTTTTGTCTGTGTCATTAATCAAAGCTTATGCACAACATTAATCCTTGCATAACCAAGGCCTTAATCAGCCCCGGTTTCGCATCAAAACCAAGTTTGAGCTACTTTACGCGCGAAATTGACAAAAACGCTTAAAAACCCTTAAAATCGCAACTTAACTTCTAATTTCTAGCATATGGCTATTATTTTCAATTCTAACCATTTCAACACAATAATATATGCCAAATAGTGTTGTGTGCCAAGTTTCGTGCAAAACAAACCAAGTTTGAGCTACTTTACGCGCGAAATTGACAAAAACGCTTAAAAACCCTTAAAATCGCAACTTAACACCTAATTTCTAGCATATGACTATTATTTTCAATTCTAACCATATCAACACAATAATATATGCCAAATAGTGTTGTGTGCCAAGTTTCGTGTATAACAAACCAAATTTGACCTACTTTACGCGCGAAATTTACAAAAACGCTTAAAAACCCTTAAAATCGCAACTTAACTTCTAATTTCTAGCATATGACTATTATTTTCAATTCTAACCATTTCAACACAATAATATATGCCAAATAGTGTTGTGTGCTAAGTTTCGTGCATAACAAACCAAGTTTGACCTACTTTACGCGCGAAATTGACAAAAAGGCTTAAAAACGCATAAAATCGAATTTGGTTTTGGTTTTGGATTATAGATTATGTATCATTATTTTGCCAGTTAAGGGAATGATTTAAAAAAAAAGCATTGTTGAAAGAATTTTACAAATAAAATTGATTTATATGAATGTGAATTATAGAATGTGATTAGATCATTTGCATATTATTTCTAGTGAATTATATAATTCTATAATTCTAATCACAAACTACAAACAACTCATACATCAATGAACTCCAAGTAACTAAATGTTTGCATAAACGAACATGTATGACAAATCAAAATTTAAAACTTAAAAACAACAACAACATACACATTCATAAAGTATGACAAATTTAAACCTAATTTACAAAATCAAAATGAAAAAGATACCTTGAATTTCGTGGGTTTAAGAAGTACCACAGACAGAAGAAAATGTAGAACAAGAAGAAGAAAATGGCGTGATAATGGCGGAAGAGGAAGAACCACGCAGACAGTAGAGGAAAGACAATGGCGGAATTTTGTGGGTTTTTGAACGATGAAGACGACAGACAGCGTGAAAAAATGGGTTTGAGATGAGGAAACGTTGTGTAGTCGAGTTTTGTGAAAAAAAATGGCGGGCTGTGTAATTAATCTGATGAAGAAGCGTGTTGTATACAATAACAAAGGTTATTTGCTGCGGGCCCTAGCCAACCGCAGCAATAAATGCTTTTTTTTTAAATTTTGCTGTGTGTGAACGGTTATTTTGGATTATTTGCTGCGGGCCCCTTGATAACCGCAACAATTAATATGGTTATTTGCTGCGGGCCCTAGCCAACCGCAGAAATTAATGCTTTTTTTTAATTTTGCTATGTGTTAACGGTAATTTTGGATTATTTGCTGCGGGCCCGATGATAACCGCAGCAATTAGTAGTTGTTTTTTTTCCAAATCTTTTTCCTATTTATTGCTGCGAATATACAAAAAC
Source organism: Amaranthus tricolor (assembly GCF_026212465.1). Lineage (NCBI taxonomy): Eukaryota > Viridiplantae > Streptophyta > Magnoliopsida > Caryophyllales > Amaranthaceae > Amaranthus > Amaranthus tricolor. The sequence continues at coordinate 10,173,303 of NC_080063.1, read as the reverse complement.
CGCAGCAAATGATAAGCAGCAAATACGTTTTTTTCCACTAGTAATATATATATATATATATATATATATATATATATATATATATATATATATATATATATATATATATATATATATATATATATATATATATATATATATATATATATATATATATATATATATATATATATATATATATATATATATATATATATATATATATATATATATATATATACACATATATATATATACACATATATATATATATACATATATATATATATATATACATATATGTATATATACATATATATATATATATACATATATATATATATATACATATATATATATATACATATATATATATATACATATATATATATATACATATATATATACATATATATATATATATATATACATATATATATATATATATATATATATATATATATATATATATATATATATATATATATACACATATATATATATATACATACATATATATATATATATACACATATATATATATACATACATATATATATATATATATACATACATATATATATATATATATATATATATATATATATATATATATATATATATATATATATATATATATATATATATATATATACATACATATATATATATATACATACATATATATATATATACATACATATATATATATATATATATATATATATATATATATATATATATATATATATATATATATATATATATATATATATATATATATATATATATATATATATATATATATACACACACACATATATATATATATATTTATATATATATATATATATATATATATATACTTCCTCTATTTCATTATACTTTCTATTACGAGTGATATTTTTCCACTGAATATATTATTATCAGTAGTAAATATTTTAGAATGGAGGAAGTACATGGATAAGAATTCCATATCATTGTGGATTAAGGAACCTCATTTTATCCATCAGAAATGCATCCTTATAAATTTACGTGATCGATATAACAAGAACTTTTTTTTCTGTTGAAATTGATTCTTCGTAAATGATTGGTAATAAAATACCATCTAGCAATGACATGGCATGAAACTACTATTGTAGGGCATACTTGCATAACGACCTGTTATTTCCACTAAACAATTATTCATCCTTATCCAGTTAAGAAATTTAAGTCACCAAACCAAAATGGCTTATTTAGTAAATAATTGTAACTTAGAGCTAGAAGTTATTGGCTCATTTAATAAGCTATTAGTATTGGCAGTTAAGTTAGTTGGTTAAGCTAGTTAAATTAGTTATTATGAAATGATGAAAATATTTGGCAAAAATTATTTGTTGTATTAACTATCTATTAACTTTTTTATTTTGGTTTAAAAACTAACTTTTCAGCTAATTTAAAACTAGTAAGCAAATATTTTTTGGCTATTTGACCAACCAAAAAACTAAAAGCCAACCAACATACTATAATTGCCAAACACCCCCTAGCTTGAACTTTGGTTTTTTTTCTTGTTGTATATATATATATTAGAGCTGTTCATGGGCGAACTACCTGTCAGACTTGACCCATCCGGATAAAAAAATGTGCGAGACAACGTGTCTGAAAAAAAATTTAAAATTAGGACGGATAATACCCGCCCGCCAAGATACAGAGCGGGTAGCGACACCAAAAAAAATACCCGCCTGCCAACTTAGTTTAATAAATTAATTATTACATATTAATTCTATTATTTTTAAGTTGCTCTAGTCTACTCATTTACTATCTACATTACCCATTGAATAATGATTATCCAACCTAGTTTAAGACTTTTTATGTATTTTGAGTAGTTTGGACAGTATAGTGTATTAATTTAATTGTTACAAAGACTTAGCTTTATATATTGTATTGTAGGTTAAGTTTTTGTATAAGAAATGTCCGCTTACCCACGGGTTCCACCCGCAAAGAAAATGGGCGGGTAACGACAAAAAAATAGGTCTGCAAATAGGGTGGGCTTTTGAATATTTGAGCCCTCAGATAGATTTATAAGGGATTTATATGATTCTGCATTTATTGATGCAAAAATATGATATATAATCATAGGCGGAACTTAGTTGGGGGCATAAAGGCTTCTCCCCCGAGATTTTCAGCAAAAGTTTTAATATACAATCGTCATTTTATATTTTTATAATTTCTGCCCAACAAATAAAAGCAGCACAATTAAAGAAAGAGAATAACAAAAAAAAACATCTTATAAGTAATAATGGATCCTTAAATCATAATTACAATTATCATTTAACAACCGAAAAAAATACAAAAAAAAAAAAGAAAACGAAGGGAAAATTGACAAAATCAAAAATTAAGCTTATCATCTACAATTGAAGGGTAAAGGTTTGTTAACTGGGCCCCCATAAAATTTTATTTAAGTTTCGCCACTACTAATATTGTTAATCTTATGATTTCCATCCAAAAAATAATTTTTCAATTTCTATGAAATTGCCTTACTTGATGCAATATTATTGATATATTATGATTTACAAATTTAAATAATTCTGCCTTAATTGATGTAATATTGTGGTAAATAATCAATCGTCCTCAAATTTTCACTAAAAAAAGGTAACAAGAAGGTAATTTCTCATGTCATTGTGTTTTTCTATGATTATTATAAGAGTCAAGGGCAATCATTATCAAATGCTGGTCGTTCCTACCTAAGCTTGTTTTTAGTCACGGATAATTTTATGTCGCAATTTCTTGAGTGACTAGCAGAAAAGGTCTTAAAACTCTTACGGCCCGTTTGGTTGATGGTAATGAAGTAATGGGAATGAAATGTTTTAATGACAATAGTAATGAAGGAATGGATATGAGAATTGGTAATGCAGATTCTTTTATTTGGTGTGCATGACTAAAGAATGGTAATGGAAGATAATATTCCATTGATTGCATTTGTTTGTAAGTAATAAAAAATGGTACTGACTCTTAGTTTCATTATTGTATATTTGTATCTAAAAGCATTATTGTATCTAAATTATTCTATCTAATGATTCTTTTTTTAATAATAATATTTTTTTGGATAATTACATACATTACCTTTTTTTTCTTCATTATTTTTTTTCTTCAGCTCGAAATAACATTACCTTATTTTATTACCACAGTAATACTTCATTACCATTACAGCCTAATACCAGGTTGTTGGATGGTAATAAAAATGACACTTTTTGGTAATTTCATTACCTTATTTTATTACCATCCATTACCATTGAAGGCATCCAAACAACCAAATTTTTTATTACTTAATTTTATTACCATTACCGCCCTCTAATACCATGTATCAAACGGGCCGTTATATGTAATCAAAATAATGAAATGAGTTCTCGCATTGATGATGTTGTATATAAAGAGGTCTTTCAAAACCTTTGAAGTTATCTTCTTTATATTTGGAGTTATTTTATATATATTATCTATATTTTATTTCTTATAATTTTTTCATAAGTTGTATAGCATTGATGATGTTGTATATAAAGAGGTCTTTCAAAACCTTTGAAGTTATCTTCTTTATATTTGGAGTTATTTTATATATATTATCTATATTTTATTTCTTATAATTTTTTCATAAGTTGTATATGTATGATTTGAATAATTTTTCACATCTAATTATATGTTATGTAAATGGCATAATATTATTATAGAGTGATAACTATATTTGAATGAAAAGATTTGAATCTAATAACAATAATATGTAATTAAATCAATAATATAAATTTATTTTTTTATCTTGATTTATATTAAAAAAATATTTTCATTGCACGAGTTTCTATATTAGTATTTTAATAATGCTTATGGTCCCCATATATTCTCTATTAACTTTATTTTAACATTTTTATATTGCTTAAGGTTTCCACATTTTTCTCACTAACATTTTTTAAATAGTTATGGTCCCTATATTATTTCTGCTAAATTTATTTTAATATGTTTTAATACTTGTGGTCCTACTTTTACTCCAACAAATACATTATTCAATTAAATAATATATTCATCGTCTATAAAATTCTATTTTAAAAAGGTTACAAATAAGTTGGACAAAGTTTTCTAAAATTATACAGTAAGCTTAGCAACAGGGGTTGTTTAGTGAGAATTAAAGTCAGGATCTTATCTGAAAAGTACATAAGATTCAATGAAAACAATATTTGATTTTCAATAGGTAGGACAAAGTTAAATATTCCTTATTTATTGAGATTAGCTACATTTTTCATTTAAGTATGATTGTTACTTTTAAAAGGTTACAGAATAGGTAGGACAAAGTTTGTTAAATTATAGGGTAAGCTTAGCGAAAGGGGGTGTCAAGCGAGAATCAAAAAATAGGACTCTTTTTGAAAAATGTAATACTTATTTTAACTGAGATAAAATTAGATTTTCAATAGGTATGACAAAGTTAAATATTCCTTGTTCTATAAGAAGAGTTACATTTTTTATTTTAGTATGTCCCAGAAAATTCTATATTAATTTTTAAAATGAAACTATACTTAATAATTGCAAAAACTTAATGTGATGGTACTAGAGTGTGATTTAAATAAAAGAAAATTCTATGTGAGATTTCGTTATTTAGTTGTACAATTTCGTTTATTTTGTGTATGATCAAGTCAATTTAAAATCTTAATGATTTGGCTAGTTACAGGTCAAGTCGAGATGCTTCTTTCCACAAAAGCAATTATATCTTCCGTTCTAAATAGTATTCACTCCCTTTCTTAAAGAAATTCTCATTTGTTAATTTAAGGTGTTTTATTTGTTGTTTTTACAAAGAATTTTTTTATTTATATCATAAATTTTAGATAAAAATAATCTTATTCATCCTCATTGTAATATTTAAATAACGCTTATAATCCCAACATATCTTTTACTAACTTCATTTTAACATTTTTATATACTTATGGTCTCCACATGTTTCCCACTAACTTTATAAAAAAAAAAATTTATTAGTTGTGGTCCTTATATTTTTCTCACTAACTTTCTTTTATTATCTTTTAATGTTTATGATCCCCACTTTTTATCCATCAAATTTATTTATTTATTTTATAAAATAATATATTCACTATATAAAATATTCATTTCTCTTAATAATCGTAAACATTCCTTGTGGGAACTTCATTAAGAAACGATAATCTCAATGATTTTTACCTTATTATAACACTAGATAATCTCCGCACGATGCGCGGTTTTTTACGTTCTATTATTTTTCATTATTATAAAAAACAAAGAAAATAAATTGTATATAAATAGTTATTGATTTTCAATCAATTATTAATAGCATATAATAGCTAATATTTAATTCATTTTTGATTTTAAAACTTCAATGTTATTTTAATATTATTTTAATCTTTACCAAGTAATGATAACAAACTATGTTAAAATAAATTCCAATTTTAATAAATTGTTTTGAGCACATATTCCAATATTTATGCATATGAAATATTTTGAATGATATAATTAAAATAGTAATACAAATATAAAATTAAAAACAACTTGTCTTGTATGAGACTATCTCAACATTGAGGCGGGCCCATGAAATAAGCTCAATTATCTTATTGATTACTATAAGATAGTAAGAGACAAATTATTATTTTTGATTTTCAAAACGAAAGCTAGCATATTATTATTACATTGAACAAATTTATTTGGTTTCAAAATAAAAGTTAACAAATTATTATTGTGTATTGAACAATGAAAAGTCACTTGCATTTTCCACTAAAAGAATAATGAAAGCTAATGAAATGATAAGTAATATATTTTCCACTTAGACACTTTATTATCAAATAATGACATCATCTTTGATAAATGGAGGGAAATAATCTTTTGAAAAGTTAACAACTGATGACTTTTTAAGTTTGCTTATGTCATCCATATTTTGCTTTAGTATAATAATAATAAATATAGTTGGATACCCGTGCAATGCACGATTTTTATAAAATCTAAAATTTATGAAAACTTGTGCTCAAATATAATCCATGATTATTTATGACTTTTAAATTGAATTTATGAAGTTTAATGGCCGTTGTTAAATCTATACTTTAAAATATTGGATAAATCGAGTTGTAATTTGAAAACTTTTAAAAATTAAAAGATGATAAATATTTTGAACGATCTAATTAAGTAACAACTTTTTTTTTTGATATAATAGAACAATTTTCAAATAATTGGGTATAATGTAAATATTTGTGCAAGTAAATAAATTAAACATATGAGGAAAATCACATATACCTAATATTGCCGGTAATAATTAAATATTTGATTTACAAAATGTTTTTGGTTTACAGAAAATATCTCACAAAACTAATATATCAAAATTTTTTTTTATTTTAATAATTACTTATTAATAACTAATATTGACAAAAAGTCACCCTGATTTATTTTGATTAATTTAGTGCCATTATTATGCTATCACTAAATGTTGGATCAAAAAGAGAAATTTCTTTTAAAGTTATGGGTCGAACGCATGACCAACTATTATAAAAATCCTTATTAGTTTATTTTAAAGCTAAGAAATTTATAAATTATCAAATAATTAGGTATACCTAATATTTGTGTAAGTAAATTAAGCATATTAGAAAAACCATATATACCTAATATTACCGATATCAATCAAATATATGATTTATAGAATCTTTTTGAGTAACGGCTTTAAAGGAAATATCTTAAATATTTTTATTTAATAATTATTTATTAATAACTAATATTGACAAAAGGTCACACAATTTTATTTTGATTGATTTGGTGCCTCTATTAGGCTGGAGTAATACTAATATAATAATTTCAAAGCTAAGAAATTTATAATTTTATTTTTAAAGACTTGTCATATAGTATTGCTTTTAGGTTGGAGTAATACTAATATTTATAAGCTAAGAAATTTATAATTTTATTTTTAAAACGTACTAAATTAATATTGGTTATTATTTTTATTGTAATTAATGTATATTTATATATTAGTCAGTTACTCGATAAAATTATTTATCAACCTCATTTAGTAAACATTTTAGTATATAGAATGATGACAAATAATATACAGTATAAATAAAGAGGCATGCTCAATTTAGAGGTATAAAATATCACAGTGAATTTTATTAATATATAGAAGATAAATTTTGAATAGAAAATTTATTTTCAATCTTACTAAAATCACATCTAATATTGCAATGCATATAAAGGGAAGAAAATTTGTTTAGAGGTAGAAAATATCACAGTGATTTTTATTAATATATAGAAGATAAATCTTGCTAAAATCACATCTAATATTCCAATGCATATAAAGGGAAGAACATTTATTTTCATTGTTACTAAAATTACATATAATATTCCAACACATGTAAAGATATAAATCTCCTTAATCTTAAATAGGCAAAATTAATAGTCAAACTTATTGTAATAGCATGTATTAATGTATAGTAATCTTGTCGTGAAAGCTACAATGAAGTTATAAGAAAGTATATGTGAGAAGCTAATTTGAGCGGGAAATTTTTTTATAGGGGATGACACGTGTCATTAGGCGGTCTTTGCTTTAGTATGTAGAATGATAATATATAGATATAGATATAGATTTTAGGTGTTTTTCTCATGAGGTGAATGACGTTTGCTTCATTAGCTCAATGAAGAGCAACTTTACAAAATCAAATACTAAACCAAGATTGATGGTTAAGTGTTTTATTACCTCCTATTCAATCTATTAGTCCCATTTAATTTTTCACTTGCCGAGACAACATTTTAACTCTTAATATCTATATTTATTCATAATTAAAAATTATAAAAAGTTGATATTAATAATTCTTGTATTAAAGCGAATCAAACAAGATCGTACATGACTATATTTTATCTTATAACTTAAGAATAAAATACAAATTAAGAGTGATAAGTAAATAATGATAAGTAAACAGGAGGGTAGTCAACTAAAATTTAGCAAAATTACATTAAATAAATCAAAATGAAAATTATAGCAGAATTAGCAGTGATTGTTAGATGTTAGTACTTTGTCCGTTCTTTTTTATCTGCAATATTTACTTTTTCACACCTTTCTATATACGAATTTAATCGTTAATATATCTAATTATGCATATTAAAAAATTATAAGAATTAAAAATTAATAAATATTAAATCGAGACAAATTAAACAAAATTTCATTTAATTATAATTTAAGTTATACATTATCAATAATATAAAAGTTAATTCACTTGATAAATAATCTTAGAGTCAACAATCTTGCTGCTTGCATGTAAAAAAGAGCGGAGAAAGTATATGAGTATCGGAACCGGAGTCTAATCCATTCCCATATCTCCACACGACATAGAGATATTTTTCAGTCAAATCAAGAGAACGACATAACAAAAAATAAGTGGCTTTTTTGGACACGAATCCAATAATCGAAGCATCTGGAAAGAAACTTCATCCTGTATAAATTCCTCATCCAAATATTATCTTTTTCTCAAGCATTTGCATCTCGTTCCACTCGTCTTCTCAGAATTAACTTCAACTTCGTCCATAAAAAAGGGAATACTCAACGATCGTGTCAGAATAAACCCTAATCAACCATCGAAAGTTCGTCGTTATAATCATAATTTCGCTGGTTCTTTTTCTTCTTTCTTCATTTCAACTGTATTAATTATTTCCCTCTTGCAATTTTCTCTGATTGCATTGAATTGAGGCTTGATTTTACTTGAATTTGATAATAAAAGGTAGGTTTGGCTAATCAATATGTAGGGCTCGAAAATTTAGGCTCTAGAAATTGAAAGACGATAAAAATGCTGGATTTGAATATGAAATAGATAGATCATGCTCGAAATTATAGTGTTTCTGGGTAGTAAATATAAAACTCATGCTAGATATTATAGTGTTTAAGTGTTGATTAGGTACAGTTTTCTATAAAGCGAATTTGAATTGCTGATCATGTTGGATTTTTGGAACTTAATTTTTAGGGCAAGGGGAAAACAGACGTAAGGAGGATGATTTCAGCTTAAGTTTGGTGGTTAATGTTAAAAGGTTGTGTAAATGGTATGTTTTCATAGAATGAAGATGATAAAATAGCCTGTAAACTACCATTAGAGATATTTTATTAGGCTTGTTCAGTAACCTTAGGTATTGTATTTTATATCGAGTCATTCAATCTATAGCTCTTTAAGAGAATTCATAATTCTAATAGTTAAGATTGTACTGATATCTGATTGTGTGAATCCGGACAAGTGTAATTTCACCGTCTTTACATGATTAGCTGTTTTTTCACGTTCAATCTGCTTATTTGTAATGAAAACTGGCTGCTGCCTTCTTGTGAAGAATGAAAATTTGTTTGATGCTTGATACTTGTTGGCAATGTCATTGCTTATTAGTCAATTGTGGTATATGTAATTTATATAAAAGAAACTGTGCCTCATTTTTGGCTGTTGTAATAAGGATAGGAATGCTTGTGCCCTTGTTTGATGTTTGTTGAGTCAATTAACTCCCTTTTACACACTGGATAATTATTGGAGTGGGAATTAGCTAACATCCAGTGATAAGGGCTTTTTAAGCTTAGGCCTTAGAGTGATCGGTTGTTACTGTGGGGTTGTGTACTTGTGGGTTCCATGCTCTGTGCTTGCACGTTGTTGAAATTGAGATATTTGTATACCAGTGTGTAGGACTGCCTAACTTTTATCGAATAAGCTAGTTATTTGTGAACCGTGTATTCCTCATGAGAACTGTGAAGCTTGCAGCTCCTACAATGGTGATTTGATTTGAGCTGGAAGTCCATGCAATTTCAATTTTAAACTCTTTGGAATTTAATGGCGAATTTCTGTAAATTAGCATGTATTGTGATACTATAGGACGAGTCAAAAGTGTTGGAAGAGAATTGTTCAGTTTTTGCAAAGTGAGGCCAAGTAATTCTGATGTTCAAGCTTCGTGCATCAGTATGATGCTTTGCTCTACTTAGTTTCTCGCCTCTTCCAATGTCAACTATTTAGGTTATGATTTCAAAAATCCATGGGGCCTTTATCAGGGACTCGTCTTTGTTCCCGGAACCTCATATGTGTATGTGATCATCGTGGCTTCTTATTGCTCGAAACAATTTCTCTTATTTGTCTTGTAGGATTAGCTATCTGACTGAACTCATGTCCTTGTTAATCCAATTTCCATCCTGTCTACTCTAGCTATACTAAATTGTATCCATTAAATATATAACACAGAAACTCTGGAAAATATTTTAAACACGTACGACACCTATGAAGAATCTGAGTGACCTACAGTCAATCCGTCTCTATTGAAATTCACCTACTAGAATCCTCTCACCGAAAATATTCTTTGAAGCACATTTGATGTTCTGACTGAAGCTCAAGGCTAGTTTCTTTCTAGATGTATACTTTTTCCCAGCAATTTTTCTTAGTCCTTGAAATCCTACTCATTGTTGCCACTGAAGCACATTTGGTGAACAGAGAGAAGGCCGCAACAACGTGAGTTTATTTTCATCTGCAGTCTATTGTTGCGGATATGCCAAGTGAATGCTTCATGGTAGGAAATGAATCGCTGTAAAAGTGGTTTACATGAAGATCAGGTGTTAGTAAATGTTAGTCAAGGTAGGTTATGAAGATTCTTTCACCTGAAGTCGTGAATCAAGGTAGGCATGTTGATGGACCATCAACATACAACTCACACATTTTCCCTATGTCGTTCATTTTGTTTTAGACCAGAATTGATTTGTGTGATCTACTGCTTTACCATAGGTTCAGGCTTCTTATATTCATCACCAATTTAGTTGGACTCCGATTTTGGACCTCCAAGGCATCAAGAGTGCTAGCAATGCTGTCGATTACCACCCAAAGCATGAAGCTGCTGAGTTCCTGATTGCTGAACTTTTTTAGTTTTTTTAGTGGGATTTTTGTAGATCTTGTTAAATCTGCTCTCATATGGGAGTTTTGACGATTGGAGCTGTTGCTGCCTTGCTTCAATAATCTTCTAGCTGATTTCATTGCTCTGCAGCTGTGTAGAAGAAAGCAAGGATGTTTACCTGGGTGCCTTGGTTGTTATGTATGCCTTTTACGGGTGTAGGATTAGTCCTAAATGCTATTGTGAATGCAGGTATTTTAGCTTGCTTTAAGAAGCTTAGTTACCATAGGATCTCTCATGGAAGCCATCATGAAACAAAACAAGTCAATGGAATGGCACTCAGATGACAAAGTCTTTGCTGAAGCCTCTGGTCATGGAGACAATCTGTTTGAGAGGGGCTGCTTGGAACACGGGTATGTTTTAAAGATACCCCTTTCCTTGAACTTATAGCCTAATAGTTTTCCAGTACATAAGCATTATAATCATAATATCTCTTGGCAGATGTCAACATTATCACCGAAGATGTCGAATTAGAGCACCATGTTGTAATGAGATATTTGACTGCCGACATTGCCATAATGAAGTGATGGTAAGTATACTCTCCTTGATGATGCTGGCTTTAGTTTCTATCCCAAGTAGTAGAAGCGTATCTGAGTGATTAACTTGGTAGCAATATATAATTACTCATCCCATATTTTACCTATTAAATTTCATTCTTTACTAGTTTACTCCCGGGAACTGCTATTGCATTTGTGAGCTGCAGGCATTACACTTTTAGTGATCAGTTGACCAGAAATCAGGCAACCTTTGTTTGTTAGTTTGAATGTTCTAGGATGTTTTGCTATTGTGAATTACATGTTTCCATCGTACTGGGGAGATTGATTGGCTAGCTCGAGTAACTACATAGAGTTTTGCTGTCCGTCATGCTTTTAATGTAAATTCTTTCTCCGTCTTTCTATAATTGCAACCTTTCTCCTAGAAAGCTCTTAAATATTTAGAGAAGATGTTGCGATCATTAAGAGCTTGAGGAAGGACATTGCATACGTCTATCAATTAACAATAACAGAAACCTTTGCAGGACAATTATAGTAAGATTTTCTTTATTAATGCCATGCTTTAGATGGTGTGTTTCTGATATGTGATTGATTGTGAAAAAGCAGGCAATTAATATAGACTTCTAGATGTGTTACAGGCACTCATTTCCTTTTAGCTGGAAAGTGTTTGATGACAAAAGGCTTTATTCTCTTCGATGTTTAGAGATTATCATTTTGTTTCTTTTAAGATTTTCATCATGATGCATAGGGATTGTACTTATAGCTCTATAAGTACTTCTGATAGGTTCTAATTTACTTTTTGGTATACATTAAGAGAAGTATGACCTTCTCTTTTCATGTTTATCGTGATAATTCATTTGTTTTTTTTCCATCAACCTATTTTCTTTTTCTGTCTCATCCTGTCTCTTATTTTGTTTCATCTTTATACGCATCCAAAAAATGATACTCACTAATGTTTAGCCTTTGTGTGTGTGCTTATGATTTTCTTAAAATTGACTACTTTGCATTCTCATGATGTATCTTTCTTGTAATATGTGACATGAAATTGTCAGTTATTCAAGAGATATCGTTATAATTACATTATAATTCCATCGTTCTACGTTGTCTGTTGATCCTGTTTCTGTTTTAATACATCGTGCTCATTTCTTTTTGATATGCAGAACAACATCAAGATTGATAAGAAAAAAAGACATGATATTCCACGACATCAAGTTCGACAGGTATGTGCTTTGAATGTTTGTGCTTGCTTACTCCACTTATTTGAAAAGAGTGGTTGAGTTTGTTTTATATTTGATGTTTAAGTGCTGATTGTATTTTGATAATGTTCTAATAGGTGATTTGTTCTCTTTGTGGTACTGAACAAGAGGTATGCCCCTAGCCCTGCTTGGTTTAAGTTATGATGTTAACCAAGTAGAACTTTGATCGAAATTCTAACATTGTGGATGACGTCTAACCAGGTTCGACAAGTGTGCATCAATTGTGGTGTTTGCATGGGAAAATACTTTTGTGAGACGTGCAAGTTATATGATGATGATGTGAGTAGCTGGCTCCTTTATAATACCTAGCCCCCTTAATAATGCCTGACTTGGTAGAACTGACTAACAATGATTCAGCAGAACAAGCTTGTACAAAAGTTTTGTTTATCATGTGGTATGAATTAGATGAAATGGTTGTTTTGAATTCAACAGGAATCTTCCAACCACCAACTAAAATGTGTAATACAAACAGAAGGGTACTGAACGGCAGTTGAGGGCCTTTTGTATCAGTAAAATAGAAAAAAAAGAAAAAAAATTAAATTGATTGTGGTGAACTTATTGATTTTTCTGCTTTAAACAGGAATAGTAGTAGTTAGATCACTTGGCATAACACATGGTTTTGGTATTCTATTGCAGACATCTAAGCAGCAGTACCATTGTGATGGGTGCGGAATTTGCAGGTATAGAAATAAATTATATGACTTTGTATTATTACCTGGGGGCTGGGAGTTATATGATAGCTTTAAACTTGTTCACATCATAAAAATTGGTTTCTTTCCTATGGTCGATAGTTTTCACTTTTTTCCTCCCATTTTGCACAATGAAGATAGCTATGAACTTAATACCTTTGGAAATTGTGGCTATTATTTTGTGACATCGGAAGTGTTATTGTAGTTGCCTTTATTACTTATTATATATGGTGATGATGGTCTTGTTTTCACTAATTACAAATTTTGACTTTGTGCAGAATTGGGGGACGTGAAAACTTCTTTCATTGTTACAAATGTGGTTGTTGTTATTCTATGGTCCTGAA